>NC_083465.1:14345800-14580800 GCF_030014155.1 Tachysurus vachellii
GATAATATTAAAACCTCAAGCATATATTTGAGTACATTAATATTCAGCAGTGTCTGTAAACATAATAAGATAAGATTATGCTTCATTTTTTTGCATGAGTTTTTTTTAACTCAGTCATTGATTCGATTTACCCTGAAAGAAATTCGTGTATATTTATGCAAAAATATGAATCTGTTCACAGTAAACCTTTATCTGGCTATGTAGACTCTTCCTATGCTATTGTCCTTACCTATATTCTCTTTACGTGCAGACATCCACCACCACTGTCAGTGTTGTGGTCACAGACGTCAATGACAACGACCCGACCTTTGACCTCACCCTACCTAGGAATTTAACTGTACAGGAAGAGAGGGCCAATTTGTCCGTGGGTCTGGTCCGGGTGAGTAGCTCCATGGCACAGAGTTTACTCACTGCATGTTTGGATATGAAGCTTTAAATCAATTTTTTTTCTTGTGCATATTTTATCTAAAATTTCTATTAGAGCTTCTTAAGTAATACTCCTGCATTTATTATTTCCCAATTAAGCTTCAGAAAATTAGAATCATTATTCACCTCAAAGATTGTCCATGATGACTAACTCTGTTCCACCCCATCAAGCAGGGTGGGCTTTTAATTACTGCCATGGATTAATCATGTTTGGTTGGTTAGAGCTGTAATCAATAGAAGAAGCATAAAGCTATCATTTGTGATGCGGCATCTTTATTTGTGTTGACAGCAAACTAATTTCTTCATGTTGTTTTTAAATATAATTTGTTTCATGTCTGTATATAAATTTTTTTTACATTTGTAACAGGGTAACTAAAATAATTACTGTAATTAAGAAGAAGTTGAAAATGTTTTCACTGCGTATTATTATTGTTTTATGCGTGTGTGTTTATTTGGATATGTGTTCATGCTCTACTGGATCTTGAGTTGCTTTTAAAGTATGCATTGGGTCATTGTGCATCTGCGCTGTTAAGCTGTGTTCGACCCTTTGAGCCAGTAGTCTGGTGTTTCATTACGCTTGCAGAATGGTAATCAACTTGGAATTCTTCAATCAGTATAAACAAACGAATTCTTTTATTGCCGCAAGTCTGATATAAAATTAGACTGGACACCGTTGGCTTTCAGTGTGAAACGTTTTTAAGATACACTTACACAGAATTTTAGCCTTTAGATTTTAGATGCTTATGGAAAAAGCACTTGGGGCATCACAGAGACCAGATATGAGCTTGATAACACCATTTACTGTGAACTTTTCTATGAAAATATTGCCTCTAGTAGTCTAGATAAAGTGCAGGCACTATAGTTTTGTATTAACCGCAACTGTGGAGTGTGACATGATGAAGAAATTCAATGCTGAACACAGGCAACCCAAGACTGGGCTAAATTTTATGATTAGGCACAGGATTTACACAGAATGCCCTCTCTGTGCAACCCTGTCATTTAATCCGGGCTTGGGTTCAGCACTGAGAAGTGACCCTTCAGTGGCTGGGTTGGTTCTCTGCCGCTGGATTTTCTCTGTTGATTATTAATTATTATAGTTGTTCTTGACCTGGCCAACTGTTGTCAAGGGTTTTTTTTTGTTTTGCTTCTTCACTAGGCAAAGAATTCTTCATTCATTACTGTTGTTTTCCATGTTCTACTTGGTCTTTTGGTGCTCCTGAGTTTACCTTTTGATTTTAGGATAATGATGCCTTTCTCTCTGCAGTAACAGCTCTTTGGCGTATTATTAAGGGTTAATAACAACAGATGTCTATCCTTATGTATTTACTTGTTTTATTTGTTAGTAATGCTAGTGACATTCTGACATTCTGGAAAGCTTGCCAGATTTATTCCACTGTATGTTTGCACCATCGCATCGCTCCTGTCAGCATGTCTGATCAGGAGAGAAAAATAAAAATGTACTATTACGTCATCACTGTCACAGCGGCACTGGACATTTCTTTAGCTTTTTTAGGTTTACAGTATCTCTGGAAATCACACCGGTGTCACATGTTACTAGCTCTCGCTCTTTGTCTCACACAAACACCTTCACACACTCACTAAAATACACATCTCTCTGGCTCTGTCTGTTTGCAGCAGTCTACAGTAGTCCTCCCTGTTATCACTGGCATGAATGATGTGAGATTAAAGGCTTTTATGAAGGTTTCATTTGCACAAAACAAAACATAAATTCTATCGGACAAATAATTAGAGGGTTACTAATATTCAGTAATGGTGGAAGTGCTCTGTACTACTCTGTAGTATATTCTGTATAGTTTAATTTTACACTGAGATCTCTCATAATGACCACAATGGAAATTGCATTTAAACAATTTGATTCCTTTTTAGCTTAGGACACAATTGTTGCCTGTTTGTTTATTCTTCTCTTCACATATTAATTTACTGAGTTAATTATTGAAGACCGCATCTGCTGGGGGAGCCTGCTGTCACTACACACATTAGCAGGATATTTAAAACCCATTTCCCTTCGGCTGTGAAATGCTTTAATTTATCATGGCTTCTGATGTTCTTTTAATTTCAGTGCTTTTTCATTTTGCTTTTTTTAATGGCACTTCCGTCCCCTTTTCTGTTTTTCTTTCTCTTCCCCTGCTGGATTAGTGTCAAGACTCTGTCTTTCATGCTGTCTATCACAGTTTATCTGTTTTCTTATGTCACATGAAATGGAGCATGTTGCAAATCTATCTATCTATCTATCTATCTATCTATCTATCTATCTATCTATCTATCTATCTATCTATCTATCTATCTATCTGTCTGTCTGTCTGTCTGTCTGTCTGTCTGTCTGTCTGTCTGTCTGTCTATCTCTTCACACACACACACACACACACACACACACACACACACACACACACACACACACACACACACACACACATACACACACACACACACACACACATTTTTTTTTGCACTCCCACAGTATTCTACCGTCTGAATTTTCTGAAAGGAGGAATTAGCAGCAGCACTTTTGAACCTATTAGAGATGTTTACATACACGGGGTATACATGCAGATGGCCCGTCACATTCCAACAATTTCAATTTGTTAAATAAATTATACTTTCCTCCTCCAAACAGATGTTATAGTCTCATGAACTCTTAGTTTTTCTGCCTGCTGCTACTACTAAACTACTGTTAGACTTCAAGCTTATTAAATGCTTGATTTCGCATAGCTTAAAAAGCTGCATACCCACATACTGTACGTAGTGGCCTGGGTAAAGTTTTCACATGGTGAAGGTTTCTATATTATATGCAGCTCTGAAAATGACACTGTTTCCCAAACTGCAGTACACAAATGTGAAGTAACGTTGTAGTTTTTTAAAGTCCCCTTCAGAAGTCAAAAGGGAGGCAAGGTAGAAAGTAAATAAAAGCATTTAGCCATCATTCTGTGGAGATTGAAGAAGAAATGTTAAAGTATGTTAGTTTGTCAGTAGTCTCATGCACCCAGACCTTCAGACCGATGGCTGATCTTTAATTGGCCATGGACCGCCCAGGAGGACATCTGACTGACATGCAAATCAACCAATCCCAGTTTGTTTGTTTATAGCGTCATGTTTGGGGTTGTGAAATTGTAAAGTTATTGTCCCTAAAAAACAGACGGTGTGCAACCATTAATGTGTAAAGTAATACTGTAAGTCTATACCGTGAATTTCACGTCATTTGAAAAATTCATGATGTCAGAGGTTAAGACTAGTATAAAAAAGGTCGACAGCAATCTCTCAGAACACCACACACATATACTGTACATAGATTCAGTGAGGAGTAAGAAATATTCAACCTTTATTGTTTTTGTAATTTAATATGCTTCTATTGCATACATACACACACACACACATATATATATATATATATATATATATATATATATATATATATATATAAAGATATGTTTAAAAATTATATTGATAGGAAAATAGGTATTTAGACAATACAAATGACCAGCATTAGTTTTTCAAAGCTGTTGTTGCCAAATACATCTGCAAATCATCTTCAATTCTCCCAGGTTACTGTTATCCCTATGATGGTCTTGAAATATCAGCCTCCTTCAAAAATGATCATTGGGATTGAAGTCAGGAAATGAAGTTAATTTAGCTGCATCTGTGATGTTATCTGTGAGGTTATTGTCTTGGCAGATGTGATTAAATTCTCCTTGTATATATCCCAGTACATCTATTTATACATGTTTCTTTTAATGGCCTGTAACGCCCCAGTGCAGTTTGTGCTTCTCATGCTCAAAATCCTTCTCAAATCCTCATGCTTTTAGCTCCATCCTTCACTATGGGTATGGAGCTCTTGGGTTCATTCACACACTTCTGTCTCCAAAACATTCCAAGAAAGTTTTATATTTTGTTTTGTCTGACCAGAGTATATTGATCCAAAGAGTTATAAGGTCTCTAAATGCTTGTTTGAATCTCTGCAGGAGTTTTTAAGGAGTTAAGCTGAAGGAATGGAGATGACAGTGGTGCAGCTTATATCGCTTATTGTTCACTGTGTAACTTTGAATCCTGCTGCTTTCAGGTCATCCTGCAACTCTTTTCAAGCAAGTTCTGGCTTCTTTCTTACCTTTATCATAAGAATGAGAGTCTCAAAAGTATCTGAATATTTATCATTTCCCTGGCCGGTGCTTTCTAGAGTTTACACAGAATGGTGCACTAATGGTGATACAAGAAAACACTGCATGAGCGACAGTTCTGTGGGTGGAAATGCCTTGTTGAAAGAGAGGTCAGAAGAAAATGACCGGATCGCTTTGAGCTTCCAGGAAGTATATAGAAACTCAACCGTGATGAGCAGAAAAGAATCTAAGAATGCACAAAACATTGAACCTTGCAATGGTTGAGCAACAACAGCAGAAGACCACATTAGGTTGCTCTTCTGTCAGACAAGAACAGGAATCTGCGTAGTGGGAGGTAGAACTAAATACTTACCAAGTGTCAGGTCTCTAAGCAGAAGAAAAAGCAGATGAAGATGAAGATATATGGCATTATAGCACTTGAACACTAATACTAAGTCATAAGATTGTTTTCAACTCAACAACAAAACTTTGAAATGTGGCTTTAAATAAGTTTAACCAATCAAATGTGGCCAAAAGATATGTGACAATGCAATCTGTCATAAAGCAGGCAGCTTTCCTGAGAAACCTTATAGAAGTCATCCAGAAATCAATTGATCAGATATAAAAAGTAATGAATGGAAAACAAAATAAATATTTTTGAGGTCAAAAGCACATGCCAAACAAGATATAAAAAAGAGGAAACAGTGCACAGACATGCACAGAACCTCACACACATTACAGGTGAGTGAGGAGGCATATGCAGTGAACTAAATGTAGCTGTAACAGTGTATGATTCAGATTGGAATTTTGGTGTGAAGTTGTGTTGCCTCCTGGATCAGTGGTGGATTTATAAAGGGACACAACCACAGTTTCTAGTCAACAAATTGTTCAGTTCCGTGTCTACTCTAAAGCTGGAGATAGCTGAACATTAGCTGTGCTGTTCTATAATCATAGATCTTATCTTATATCCCATAGATTTTTACCAAAGCATATAAACTGGTCTAATATAATCAATATCTTTTATTTGTTCTTCTTCCTTCCTCAATTATTAATTAGTTAATTTATTTTCATTGTGGAATAATATGGAATAATATTGGTCTAATTATGAGAATTTGATTCTGCTGTTGGTGTTTTTATATAGTTTAATATTAAACCAGATTGCACATTGGTTAATTAATTTGCAACTGTTAAAGCATCTGACCTTTTTAACTCCAGTATCATAGCATGTGTCATCTTAGAAAATGGATTTCAAATTCAAGTAAAACAAGGAACATGTGAATTAATTATATTAAATTTGCTTTTTGTTTTTATAAAACAAAAGTTAAATCATTAATTGGGTTCCCCTTATCTGCTCTCCTAATGAACATCATATGTTTATTTGCTTCAAAGGTCATTATAAAACTCAGGAATGGTCACATAGAAATCTGTACTTTAGGTGTCTGGTTTGAACTATGGTCCGATTGCACCGACTTGAATTATTTTATTGCTGCAAGTATGATATAAACTTAGTAAGAACACTGTAGGCTTTTATAAAGTAAGAAGACTGTAGGCTTTCAGTGTGATATGTCTTTTAACTTTGTTTGGATAAGCTTACAGCGAATTTTTGTGGTTGAATTGATCCTATTTTTTGGCCTCTGGTTACATCTCTCTCTCTCTCTCTCTCTCTCTCTCTCTCTCTCTCTCTCTCTCTCTCTCTCTCTCTCTCTCTCTCTTTCTTTTACTTTTGTTAGGCCACAGATCCAGATGCTGGGCTGAATGGTCAAGTGCGCTATCGGCTCCTCTCCCATACATCTCTCTTTACCATTAATGCTAATGGCAGCATTTTCACAGCTGTGCCTCTGGATCGGGAAACTCAGAGTCAGTACGAGTTGGTGGTGGAGGCATCGGACGGGGCAGTGGACCCTCGACGCACAGTCCTCACACTGCTGGTGCGAGTGTCAGACATCAATGATAACAGCCCTGTCTTTTCTCAGCCAGTTTACATTGTCAGTGTACCTGAGAACACTCCAGCGGGAACTGTCATCCTGCGCCTTAATGTAAGCTCTTTCTTTATTAAAATACTGATCACTGGACTTGGTTTGAGTTCCTCGATTAAGTGACAGTTTAGATTTCCCCTAACAGAATTTCTTAAAACCTACAATATCCAGCTGCTGTGCTCAGGTTCAGCTGTCTTCTGTATCCATTCTGTACTCAGTGGTTTTCTGTTGAAGAATTGTACTGTACAGCTCTGTGAAGTAGCCGAGTAAACATTTTCTTTTTGCTTTTTCTGTTCTTCTAAACTTTCCTCCGTCTCACCTTAGTAGTAGTGTATCGCTTTAAATGCTGTCTTTAACATCAGAGCCTTGGAGAAACTGGTCCTGTACTCATCTTTGGCTCCTGGGCTTTTTAGTACTGCTCTCAAAGGAAAAGCTTTCAACACGATAAGCTGCTGAGCTCACTGCTCAAGTGTCTGTATCGAGTCTTAATTCACAAATTGGTCTGGGCATATTATTTCCATGAGGGATTCATTTTCCATTTAACAAATATTTGTGATACAGTTGACAGGCTCAATAGAGAAAACAGGAGTCTGTCTTGCAGAAAGGACCTCATGGAATCTCTTCATGTCTGCTCTCAATAGCACTGTGGGAATTTGGATAGGCAGAAGTAAAAAATGCAATTGCCGTCATATTACTAAGTCACGTCTTTTTGGTCTTAGAGGATAGAGAGATGAAAGCGTAGATGGAGTAAATGAGTGTGTGTATGTGTGTGAGACAGAGAGATGTAGAGGAACAGAGCAGGTGAGTGACAGGGTGAGATGACAGCGATGGTGAGATGACGGCGATCTTGGTGGAGCTGACAGCTCCAAGCCCCTCCTACACAGACTAGTCAAAGCATTCAGAGCTCCAGTGACAGACTGTGATCTGGGCCAAATGAAGAGCTCAGCCCTTTATGTGCTAGTCCTCACTGGGGCTTTGGGGTCTTTATTTATATAGTTCAGAAAATCTGAGTGTAGAATGTAATTCCCTGTGCCTCCCACATCAAAGGAAGGATCCTGAAAGGTTCCTTCACCCAGCGAGAGACGTGCCAGTGGCTGAGCTCCAGAAGAGTAGAAAAAGGTGTAATAATATTTCCACCAGCAATTTTGAATGATTTTGCATTAATGTGCATTAAATAAAACTTAATTATATTACCTAAATAAAAAAAGGAATAATAATAAGAATCCGTATTATAATTACAATAATAATAATAATAATAATAATAATAATAATAATAATAATAATAATAATAATAATAGCACATTTCGATATAATATATTTACAAATTGGTTGTTTAATGTTTGTGTAATAACATTTCAAGCTTCATTTCCAGCACCTGGATGAGGGATTTTGAATTTTTTTTTTTTTTTGTGATTCTGCATTAATGTGCAGTAAACAAAACATGTCAAAAACAGTGTTCACTAAAGTAGAATAAAAGAGAAATTGAGCATTTTAATCACGTTCTAATGATCACAGCTAACAATATTTGAAGTGTTAAATTTGACACTTTGTTCTGGATCTGTTTGATATTTTTGATCAAAATCCTCATCTTTTTCTTCTCTTTCAGCTTTTAACTGAAACCCACAAAAGCCAGTTACCAGTTTACCAGTTTATCAGTTAAATATTATGGTCATATCACTAATTATTATAATAAACTTCTAGTTTGATTTCTAGCTCTTCCCTTAAATGCTCTCCCTGTGCTTTAGGGATTTTTGGCTTGCTTAGCATCTCTAAATTGTCTGTAGTGTATGAATGGGTGTGTGTGTGTTTGTGTCCTGTAATGTGTTGGTAACCCTGTGTAGGATAAGAGGTACAAAAAAATGGATAGATGGATGTCGAGTTAAACAGAAACATTCTCCATTTCTTATGGCAGAAAGCAAGAGATGAGATTTTGGAAAGCTTTTATCAAGTGTCTTTTAATAGCATGTCGATCTTCTATGTAATTTTGGCCTTCATTGGGAGTGTTTTTTGTACTAGTGTTACCTTTCCTGTGCTGGAGTCTGCTAAACTTTCTGCCCTCTGGGGTAATTTCCATATTTTTGTGTCTTTTCCCTTCACAATGGTGAGTCAGAAGAAAGTGCTGCTGAATGGGCAGCATTTATTCCAGTCGGTTTTACTTCCACAGACCAAATCAAAAGAAAATTATGCATGCTAGCGCTCTGAAAAAAGAGAGAGACACCCTCAACTACAACTGCAGCCCTGACTGCCATCTGCAGAATTTCCCAAAAGACTCCATGCGTAGGGGAAATTAACACTTTTTAGTTAAATGGAAGTTTATTTACAAAACATCCTCATGATTGGCATTTCTTTGTGAACACACACATTGGCTCCCAGTGTTGTGTGTGTTGTGCTTGCTGTGTTTCATGTAAAAACCTTTCACAACCTTATGGCAGTGTCTCCATTCAGCCATGAGAATCATTTCAAAATGAACTTAATTCTACTTTAATATCTAAATATTACACACACACACACACACACACACACACACACACACATACACACACACACACACACACAGACGCATTTTGTCTGGTCATATTATATAATCTCTATATATAAGTGTGTAGAGACAATAATATTGTTACATCACACCAGACTAGCGTCTGCTGTCATAAAGACATCAAGGTCATATAACATCTGAGTTAAGTGGCAGAGGGTTTTGTTGACATATTAACACTTTGCAGCCTGATAGATGGATGTACGTTATAACAGCTGACCTTGTAGACCAGTCTACGTCTTGCATATCAGAAAGACATCACAGCAATGACACGCAACATGTCAAACATTAAAACTTGCTTTAAGGTCTGAGAAAATGTTGATAACTCGAGGCTTATTTTGTGATATTCTCATTTACTTGTGTAAGTTCTAGTAGAAAGCTTATGTGGGTTTTACTGTAGGTAGAGCTATGCGCTCTACTCGTAACTACTCTTAAAGAATAGTCATTGTTTTTGTGTCTGTCTATATCTATAACAAAGGTACAAACTTTCTCCTACTTCTCGTCGGTTTCTTTTTATTATCTTGCTCTTAATGATTAAACTCAAAAACCAGCAAAAAAATCATGTAGAATAAACAATGATGTAGCTGACTGTTTCTGGACTCGACTGTTAGGAGTTGTGTTGTGGACTGATATTTGTTTCGACAGTGACTCGCCGGCAGAATTTTGCCTTAGATGTTGGGCAAAGTGGTCAAAATTTCTTATAATAACTAATGGAAAAGCATCATATTAGAATTACTGCATTAGTGAAAACATAATTGTTGAATCTGATTGATTAAATAATGGAACCTATAAGGCTCTGAGTGTTGAATTTAGAATAGAAATATCTTAATGTAGTGGAGTTGGACATATTGGTGTGATCTCCTTTTCTCTCTCTCTCTCTCTCTCTCTCTCTCTCTCTCTCTCTCTCTCTCTCTTTCTCTCTCTCTCTCATCCACCAGGCTACAGATGAAGATCTGATCTCTAATATAACGTACAGGATAAGGACAGAGGCAGCGAGGCAGCTCTTCGCAGTGGACAGGATCACTGGAGCTCTGTCAGTGCTGCAGTCTATGGACTTTGAGGCTCTGGGTCGAGACGGTGTAAACTACACATTCCAGGTGGAAGCACTGGATTATGAAGCTGTTCTGCCACCTGGAATAGCTACGGTTACAGTTAGGATTACGGTAAGGCTGTAGTGAACGTGGTGCAAACCCCAAACCTCCTTCACTGCTTTCCTACACAACTATAGGAATATCTTTCAATTCATCTTTGGAAGTGAGACAGTTTAGCTATAAGCAGTTAGTCATGTTGTTTAGTACAGTTACTGTCTCATAACCCTAACATTTCACTCACTAAAAACAAGGTCACTGCTTTTTCATGCTTATAACTAAAGCATAATATTGAATTTAAGTGTAAAAATGTCTTTTGGTTCAGCTTGTCACTTTCAGAACAAAATGGCCTGAACTGAATTCCTGTAACATGCATAAATGTGAGCTTTAATAATTATTGGATTTTGGTCTATAACAATCAGCAAAGGCAGATTTGTGTTTTGTGTTATTGGCACTTTTTTTCTTTGATTCATCTCCACTAACCACTTTATCCTGGGCAGAATCATCAGGTTCCATCAATACTAACCTCGTTCTCAGAATTTAATTAGCTGGAGAAGTTATAGCTCAAGCTATAGACAGTGAAGAGTGAGAGATACTTCACTGTCAGATAAAGAGCCCCGTGTTACCTTGGGTGTTTGCCAGTATGAATCTGTTTTCTCCTGGGCTGACAGTGATGTGTGTGACAGATAAGTCTCTGTGCACGTTACAGCAGTGCTGCAGCTATTTCAGGCTTAAATGACTCATTAGCTTTTGGACTGCAATTATCCACATATTTGAGGGAGGACAATCTCCAGTGTTTTAGAAGATTAGCTGTAGGATCAAAATGGACTGATTATCCTGTGTGTGTGTATGCGTGCATGCATGCATGTGTTTGTGTGTGTGTGTGAGAGAGAGAGGGAGTGAGGAGTGTGTGTGTAGGTGTTACTGATGGAAAAATTGTCTCGTATCTTAGACATCTGACATTGATGGACTGTTCTAAGTCTAGATTATTTAAATGTGCAAGAATATGCGGTATTTTAAATATTTACGCATTTCAGTGGTATGCGTATGATTCTTAAATCCGTTATATCTTCATTGAAATCTCTAAAGATTAAGCAGTGAACTCATTAGATAGTTCTGCTTTATCGTGTTGTTAACCCTGACTTATTATACATGTGGGTTAGAAGCCAGTCAAACGGATTCAACAGGGAACTTTCATGTTCCAGTCTAACCTGCTGTGCTTTGGAGTTCTTTGTATTTCTTCTCTCATGTGGATTTTAGGTTTGCTGTTCTTCCCTTAAAGTCTTTTGGTGATGGATCACATTGGCTTTTTTCTTGTGGCACAGAATTACATTCTGAAAGTTCCCTGTATTCCTCTATTTTTTTTTTTTTTTTTTTTTTGGTGTGGCAAACAACTAAGAAGTCTTTGTTCTGATACAAACAAGAGCATGAATCCTATGCTATCTGACACTTTTCTTCAGATACGACTCGAATCGCAAGACGCTGGGGAAACATCTTGTATCTGAATCTGTTATTAAAGGAAGCCAATTAAATTCACCCTTACCACAGTGTGCCAGCATTAGATTTACTGCAGGAGAGGTGAGATTGAATTCTCAGTTGAAGTACTTCAGTAATATATGAGCTGAGTCATATCATATTTGGGGCTGCTCTTGTTTTTTTGTTTGTTTTTTTGTTTTGTTTTTTGCTGAAGGGAGAAAGACTTTATTCCACCACTTTTTCACCTTTCCTTTTTTTTTTAATAGGATTTTTCTTTTTGTCAAATAAATGCCATGTGATTTATCTATCTTTTATTCAGGACTTTACTGAGAATATAAACATGCATAGTCCCGGCTTTTTATTGTAGGTTTAGAATTAATTAGCAGCTGCTACTTTGACCGCAGAGTAGCATATTTTCTCTCCAACCTAACCTCATACTGCCTATGTACACATGCCAGGATCAGTTTGTACCAGTCTCTCTCTGTGTGGATCAATTTGCCTTGCCCAGGTGAAGAAGAGGTGATAAAGAGTTGTTCGTGTGTCCGTGTATCACTCTAATAAAATCTACAGAGAGTCTTCGTAGTAGTAACTTTCACAGTGCTAAAATTTAATTTAATGGGGCTGCACTACAATTAAATCTTATTCGATAAGCAAATTCTGCTCTCACCAGGGAAGTGTGAAGGCTAAAACTAAAAGCATAATAAAATCACAATCCATTATTCATCATTGTGAAAAACTAAGTAAAAGAATAGAATTTTCTTTCTAAGAAAAAAGATAAAAGATAAGAGATTAGATAAGACAAGAAAAACGTATTAATCCTTCATGGTGACATTATAGTGTTGCGTCGATTGAAAGGCAATAACATGCTATTTATGGAGATGAATTGAATGAAGGATACAAAATTAAATAGAGTATATCAGAGGATTGGGCATGTGCAGAAATATACAACACGGTCTCAAAAATGCATGCAACTTATCTGCTTCTTCTTCTGTGGCTTTTATACATTAAAACATTTGGGCACAAGAATATGTTGCATAGCAACGTATCAAAATTTCACTCGAATGCTCTGTATGCCACATTCTACACAAACATATTTTAACCATATGATCCTCTACCACTGTGCTATTTGAGTAATAAATAAACCAAACTTGCAGTCTAACTCTATACAGCAATACAGGCATTTTCACAATGCAAAATATCCCTGGATTTTCAGTAGCATAAAGAATTTGCAGCCTAAATTCTATCAACATTTTGATGCCATGTTACCTTGTGACTTGCACAGATCAAGAACGTTCATGAGCCTAAGTCTAATCATGTCATCAAAAAGCACACACGTTTATTCATGAAGTGGGAAATGTTATATATATATAAACCTATAGCACACCTATATGCAAACCTTTATAAATAGCATGTCAGTAACATGTCAAGTTTGACATGTGACTATGTAGTGTATGATTGTGCCCCAATGTTAATGCAGCAGCTACTGTTTTTATTTTGCACCTAAGACTGAATTCCAAACACACAGCAACAGCCTGAGATGAACTGAAAGACCTTCTCTAGATATTTCTCTAGACTATTCAGTTTTTAATCATGTTCATGTAGAATCTATTGATCACGTTAATATAATGTAATTATCATGTTGAGAATTCGATGGACTGCTTTATGACAGTGTATAATTTTAATAACTGTCTGTAGAGTGCAAATAACGTGTATTTTTTAAATTATAATTCTTTTTTCCATGTTCAAAAGTCACCCACAAAGAAACGACTGTTTCCCCTCATAGTGCCTGACTGCTGTAAAAGATCCTCTATCTGCTCTCTCTTTCCAGCACAATATTGTTCACTATGGATTAGTGCTCTTTGAGTTAGATGAATGTGTGTCATTCAGGTGCTTAACGAAAGAGAGCACAGTCCACTAACCTCTCTATTCATCATCATGTCTCGCTTAGGATGGATAATACTCTTACATGTGCTATTTTCCCTATATAGATATATTCTCCATCAGTGAGTATAAACAGTAGACTTTGTGTTGCTAGTTTATGGTCTGAACTCTCTCTCTCTCTCTCCCTCTCTCTCTCTCTCTCTCTCTCTCTCTCTCTCTCTCTCTCTCTCTCTCTGTGCTTTTCAGGATGTGAATGATTATACTCCGGTCTTCGCTCGACCACTTTATAAAGGCATGGTGGCTCCTAATGCTGAGAAAGGAACGTTAATCGCAACAGTGCAAGCAACTGACGAAGACCCTCCTGTAAGTAATATAACATCATTTAACATGCATCAGTGACATTGTTGCACTTGGTTTTTGTGATGTAATAAATAAAATAGACATATTTCATATCAGAATGTAATGTAACATTTACGAGCAGTACAATGCCAAAACAAAAAAAAACCTGACACATTTTACATTTTAATGAATGAAAATGTTTTGCATAAGTGTGTACTTCCTTTTAAAAGTGGGTATGTTCAGAATCAACCAGTCAACAAGCTCATGGGAAATAGTAGTTACTATATACCTGTCTTCATCAATTCACTCTGATTAACTCTAAAATACAGTGGCATAATGGTTTGTATGTTTGTTTCGTACCTCTGGATTTGGGAGTTTGATTTCTGCCCCCTTCCTGCCTGTGTGGAGTTTGCATGTTCTTTAACATGCTTTGTGTTCTGTGAGTTTCCCTGTTTCTTCCTCCAGTCTAAAGATATGTGTTTTAAGCTGATTATACCTCAGATGGGCTGACACTTGGTCCAGGGTGCCCCTCACCTTGAGTAGGCTTCAGGATCCCCATGTCACTTTGTAGGATAAGTGCTACAGAAAACAGATGAATGGACTGAAATTTCAGCTGTTCTCATACAATTTTTACAGAGCTACAGTATGGGCCACAAAGAGCTTCCAAAGCATCAAGAGTATCACATTGTTCAAAGGCTATAAAGCAAATTCCAAGCCGTTAAATGTACTATGGAAAATAGTGAAGACACTCATCAACAAGTGGACGAAATATGGCACCACATTGACATTACTAAGAACAGGATGTCCCTCGAGAATTGATTAGACAACAAAGAGAATACTCATCAGGGAGGCTATCAAGAGTCCTACAGCAACATTTAAATGAGCTGTAGCTCTTTCTGACAAGTACTGATTGCTCCTACAGTACATAACTCTTGTATCTCGATATCTCCCGTTTTCTTCATCTGTGTGGGCTATGGGCCAAGGAGGCAAGAGGAAAGCCTTTTCTAAAGGAAAAAACATTAAAGCCTGGGGTAAATTTTGCAAAAGCATGTACAGTATCTATGTTCTCAAAAACATGTGAAAATGTGTTATGGTCTTATGAGATGAAGATTAAATGTTATTAAATAGTTAAAAAAAGATATGTTTGGTGTAAATATAACACAGCAAATCATCAAAAGAACATCATACCCATGGTGGTGGCAGAATCAGGTTTTAGGGGTGCTTTTCTTCAGCGGTAACTGAGCCGATGCCCTAACAATTTGTCAGATGTGGAGTGGGAAAATATTCCTAAGTCAAGCTAACAGACTCTTATTTAAAACAGATATCAGATTGTGCAATCCATTTGTCACATATACCTTACAAAACAGTGAAATATTTTCTCCACATAACCAATCTTTGGAGGTTGGGCACCCATGGAGCAGAGGGGGTTAAAGGTCTTGCTCAGGATCCCAGGGGTTGCAGCTTGGCAGTGCTGGGACACTGGATTTAACCCTGACCTTCCATTCAACAACCCAGAGCCTTAATCACTTGTGCTACCACTTCCCCAAGTGTTAGCTCAGGGGTGTGCAATGTTCTGATATTATTTACCTCTTATTACTATTACTATTCAGTAATAACATAAATAGTATAAAATACTATTTTATAAATATTTTATTTGGTATATAACATTACATGAAGAAAATGAAAGCAATGTGAAATTAATTCAACAAGCACAGTGCATGATTAGTCACAAACTGTACTACACAAACTTTGGTTTAGTGGCAGGACATTCAGGAAAATATTATCTAATGAATTAGTATTACATCACAGCAGCAAAGAAATGTAATTGACACAGTTTCTTAAAAACTGAGCATATTTCATACTTCTACATGTTGAATCCTAAATGAAATACTACACACTATTCACTTACACTATGCACTATGTACCCTATCATCTAGTGTATGAATTGAAAGTATAAGTTTTTTCCCAAGGGGGCACGTGGTTAGCACGTTCGCCTCACACCTCCAGAGTTGGGGGTTCGTTTTCCGCCTCCGCCTCGTGTGTGGAGTTTGCATGTTCTCCCCGTGCCTCGGGGGTTTCCTCCGGGTACTTTGGTTTCCTCCCCCGGTCCAAAGACATGCAAGGTAGGTTGTTTGGCATCTCTGGAAAATTGTCCGTAGTGTGTGATTGCGTGAGTGAATGAGAGTGTGTGTGTGCCCTGTGATGGGTTGGCACTCCGTCCAGGGTGTATCCTGCCTTGATGCCCAATGACGCCTGAGATAGGCTCCCCGTGACCCGAGGTAGTTCGTATAAGCGGTAGAAAATGAGTGAGTGAGTGAGAGTGAGTTTTTTCCCAGTCAATGTTAAGTGATGTAAAAATGCACTTGATGTGATGTCATTAGGTTTAACAGAATACAGGGAATTTTTGAAATGTTTAAAAAATAAATCATTCATTGCCAACTCTGGTAGCCCCTGCATTCTTCTACCACATAAGCAAAAAGCTGTGAGCTTTGGTGCATGAAGCGTCCAACGGTCCACATATTTTCTTTTTTCTGTTGAATGAGTGCATCATTTAGGAGAAGTCATCTAGGGGAAGTGGTAGTTCACTGGTTAAGGTCTTGGCCTACTGATCAGAAGGCTGTGAGTTTAAATCCCTCAACCAACATGCTACTACCCCTGGGACCCTGAGCAAGGCCATCAGAGGATCAGCTGTATAAATGAGATAACTGTAAGTCGGTCTGTATAAGGGTGTCTGGCAAATGCTGTAAATATACTTGAAGTGTGCTTCTTCTTGTTGGACTTTACAGTGTGAACACATTATTTACACTATTTATGCTACAAATTATACTGCGGTTATTCTAAAAACTATAGTTTGAGCAAGAAGATGGTATTAGTATTTTTTTTTCCTATATGCAAACCAGGTTTCTAATAAAGCTGTTACAGTTCACATTACTCATGACAGTCTGTTTTTATAAATTGTACTCTCCATGTCAAACACACTGAAGTTAACACAACCATCTGTGCTTAGAATATATATGTGACGTGGAACTTGTTGGAAACCAACGGCTACATATGAGCAAGCTGTCGGCAGAGAAAAACAAAGTCAACTCACTGAAGCAAAACATTGACGTGTGTGTTATCCATTTTATATGAATCCAGACAGAACAAAACAGATTTGTATCACATTATTACCATGTCGAGCGATATCCTTTCTACCGTAAATTCTCATCTGTGAAACACGATTGGACTATTTTTCTGAGTACAAATGACTCTCCTAAACACCTAAAATCACACAGATATGTTTGATTTACGAGTGTTCCATCATTATGTGCATAACCCAGACTCATAAAGCAGCACATAATGACTATAAAGCACTAGTACGACCCATTAGTGGACATTACTCTAATTCTTTAATCTAATTAGTCAGGGAGGTCCCTAATGTGTGTTTATGGGGGTGTGAGAGGGAGGTGAGATGAATACACTTCTGTTACAGTCAACCTGCCCACCTGTGTGATGTCACGCTTCACACTCAGCATGTCCGCTCTCATGCTCTCATGATAGATGTGACCGTTGTTGTTTAGTGCACCTTGTCCTTCTCTCATCCTCCAAAATGTTTGGATGAAATGATTGATCCTGATAAGGGGGCACGGTGGCTTAGTGGTTAGCACGTTCGCCTCACACCTCCAGGGTCGGGGTTCGATTCCTGCCTCCACCTTGTGTGTGTGGAGTTTGCATGTTCTCCCCGTGCCTCGGGGGTTTCCTCCGGGTACTCCGGTTTCCTCCCCCGGACCAAAGACATGCATGGTAGGTTGATTGGCATCTCTGGAAAATTGTCCGTAGTGTGTGATTGCGTGAGTGAATGGGAGTGTGTGTGTGTGCCCTGCGATGGGTTGGCACTCCGTCCAGGGTGTATCCTGCCTTGATGCCCGATGACGCCTGAGATAAGCACAGGCTCCCCGTGACCCGAGGTAGTTCGGATAAGCGGTAGAAGATGAATGAATGAATTGATCCTGATAGACATCTAATAGTCTCAGAGCTCAAATTGTCTAGGAGTTAGAAAGATCTGGAATCTCTCAGGAGAGCTATAAACACAGACGTGTGGAGGTGAAGCTTCATCACTCTTTGATGTTAGAATTGCATGGAGCACCAGCCAATATTTTCTCTCTTTTTCTTTTCTCACTGAGCAAATTCTAATTCTGTTGGACAGACTGTGATACACAGCATGAGCCACACTGATTGAAACTCTGACCCCACTTGCTTAGTTTTGCAGGCTAGTCTGGGAAAGCAACGCTTTGTAATACTTAACAGGTGATTGTCCAAAATGTAGAATTAAAGGTGGCTTACTAAGCTTATGTAGCTAGTTTTATGTTACTCCTCAAAAACCTAGTGATTTGCTAGCAACTGACATACATACTCTCTTAAAATCTCTGCTGAGGTCTGTGATGTTCATGACATTAAGGATCTTAAATGTTGCTTAATTTACAATCGGTTACTCCTTAGAGATTTACATTAAATATTGAATTGTTGCAAAGAACAATTGCAAATAAACCAGTAGTTTCAAGTTTTTCAATAAACATAATAAAAATAAATATGACCCACCCAACAACAGCTGCCTTTTAGCTGCATTTGTGCTGATAAAGAAAAAAAAAAAAAAAAAAAAAAAAAGCTTAAAACCCCACTTATGTGTTTGAAACACAAAAAATGAAAAGTATGAAAATGGTCCATTTATTCCCAGCTGCCTCAGATGTGGAGTTCGGATTTATTTTCACAGAGCATGGCATAATTGGTTACCAGCTGTAGAGAACGTGTCTATGTTTTCACCAATGTTATGTATTCAGCGTTGTTCTGAACTTCAATAAGTGACCTTTGCGGCAGCGAGAGAGGATGAGCTAATTGCTATAGGTTGAAGGGGAAAAATATTGAAAGACACACTAATAAAAGCTCTGCCCTTTGTTTTGTCTTTGAAATCGGCGTAAGTGCCGTGATGTCTTTTTGTTGTACACCAGTTATAAATAATTTCTTTTATGTATTTAATTCTGAATAGCCTTTTTCACCGTAATAGCACCCAGAATAATGGAACATTCAGAAATATATTACAGTTCCTAAATACCAGAAAAGCTGAAAGCAGAATCTTGGGACTGGAATGTGCTAGGAGCCATCTGAATCTTGGCAACAAACTCTAGGCCTAAAGTGTTGGAAAGAGCAAGTGGAGTATAAAGCCTGCAATTACTCAGTGGGATATCTCTGTCCCCTGCTTTGATTTGGAAAAGTTGCCATATTTAATTTGGTGGAAGTGCTGCTCTGTTGTTGACCTTGGATTGCTTTTTTTTTTGGTAATAAATGGAAAAGGAGCCTTGTATGATATTATTAAATGTTGCCTGAGATCTGAACTCGTAAAGTGTGGAATGAATCAAAAATACAAAATTGCCTAGCAATAGATGTCTGTGTGCTGAAATTCTCCTTAATTACACTCATTAAACTGAGTGATGCTGCCATTCCAACACCTGCTGTTTCCTCAAGTGCTTATGAAACGGTGAGTTAGCCACCGTCGATGTGAGAGATCTCATTACCAACCGCTTCATGACTGCCCCAAACTGTACGCGGGCTGGAAAAGGTTACAGGATTTCACCATCATCTAACAGCACAGTAATGACCAGTCATTTGGCCATACATAATTCTCCCCAAAGCAAGCTGTTAGGGGCAGATCTGTGATCTCGTGGTCAAGCGAGGTCAAATCTCACCCTCCCTCACCTTACCATCTATGTGCTATCTCTTCACCATGCTGCCATTCTGAAAATATATATTTAGTTTTGTCTTCATTTGCACCTAAGCTGCAGGAAAGTTTGCATTATACATACATCATCGTTTTTATGTAAAATGCTCCATAGAAAAAAAAAAACAAAAAGGAAAAAAGCCACACAGTGAAAAAGACTTGACATTAAATAGAGACACTTGACTTTTTTTTTTTTTTCAGCTACCACTTTTCCGTTTGAGTGTGAAGTGTTGTGTTTCTCCCTCACTCCTGCAATCCTAATGACTGTTTGTGTTCCCCATAGCATAAAACATGAAACATTTATGGAGTAGATGTTAAACTCAGACAAGAGACGAGTTCCAGAGCTGAAGTTAGCGATAGAACAAGCTGTTATTTATTGAACACTGCACTCTAAACAACTCTAAAATCACACCATATTTTTTCAGTAAGCTGAAGTTTGAGAATGTCAACCCCAACTACTAAGAGAAGAGTAACACCTTTAACCTGCTACACTCTCACTGCTGAATGGTTCATTCTCTGCATTGCTTTTAAATATGTGGAGAAACATTTGATGTCCATAGTTTTTTATTCTACTTTCAAATAATGTGATATTGAGTTTTATTCCTTATTACAATGTTATGCTGTTAGAGGAAAATAATCAATGACAGCATCTGTTACCATCCCAGGGTTTCATTATTTTTTTTTATAACTTCATGCTGTGAAGTGTTTTACTTCCTTTATACCATTTACCAACTTTTTTTTTGTCTTTATCAAAGAATAATCGTACAAAACCAGTTTCATTTATTTTCTGTGCACTACACTAAAAAGCAAACTATTTTTACATCACTTAAAGGGTCCTGGGTGTTGGTGACATGGTGGTGCAGTGAGTATAGGGACTTGTCTGTCTGGAGTTTCTGTGTATGTTCTATCCTTGTTGGCTTCTCTTTGGGTTCTCTTCTCTCTTTCTGTTTCCTTCCACCACCCAAAAACATGGAAATTGGGAATGGGATGTGGTGGTTACATTTACATTTACATTTACATTTACAGCATTTGGCAGACGCCCTTATCCAGAGCGACGTACATAAGTGCTTAAATCTCTAACATTGAATACATTAATGCTGGCTCACTAAGTTACATACTTAAGATTACGATGTTGACTATTGAGATTTCATGATCGAGAGTTCAAATCCAAGGAAAAGCAAGCTGCCACTGTTGGGCCGTTATGCACTGCTTACAAAAATCCCATTATTCTTACATTTATGGCACTTGTGCTTATCCAGAGCAAATTTAAACTTGAATTTTTCTCATTTACATAACTGGGCAGTTAAGGACCTTGCTCAAGAGCTCAGAAGTGTCAGCTTGGTGATTCTGAGATTTAAACTCACAATATTCCAGTAGCCCAACACCACTAAGCTACCACATCCCCTAAACCTAGTGAAGCCCTGCAATGGCTTGGCATCCCATCCAGCATGTAGGCCCACCTCTCTTTGTATGTTTCTGCATCAGGCTTAAGACTGACAGGGTTACTGAAACTGAAATAAGTGAATAAGCGAGTGAACTCTTAAGCCCTTCAAGTCCATAAAAACAAAGTGCATCTTGTTATTACTTACATATAAACAGTAAATGTCTCATAAATGTTATAGTATATTTCTTAGCGGCCTTTTTTTTTCTCCCTCTTAGTTAATAGGACAAAAATACATCTTACTAAGAAACCAGAATAACCTCTATCCTAAAGAGAAAAAGATAACAAATTCGCTGCTGACTTGTACAAAGTGACAACCCTGGAAAGTTCTTTCCAAAAATGTTTAATAAATGTCTCCTTCCATAAAACCTGGCAGGGATGGAATAATCTCTCCTCCCTGTCAATTACAGAGGCACTAACCAGTCATGGGCCTGTGTGAACTCATGAAGGTGGAAGAGAACAGTTAACACTTTCTTCCAAGTGCCCTGTGAAGCAGCATGAGCACTGGTTCAAAAAGATGTGTTGGCTGCCTTCATATGTCTCGGAGGAAGCATGCGCTTGCCCTTACCCTGCTTGGCAGCAGTCATGTGATAAGGAAGTGCTAGCTAGTAGGAGGATACTGGCACGATGACAGAATAAGCTGCATGATGTTTGATTTTCATCTGTAGAAGTGTGTATTATACCTGCAATATATTGAGTTGTGTATGCACCATCAAATAGTAGACAGTTTACTTCAGATTTCTGAGTGCACCAGTTCGACCAGAGTCGTCTCACAAGTGTAAACTAATACAATCCACAAAAACGTAGTAGACTCAGTGGTTAGACTGGGCTGGTTTATGTTATCGTAGTGTCTATTCCAGCTTCATTCATATCCCTCAGAAAGAACTTGCAATGTCTTATTATAATTCTTCTTCAGTCTTCATGAGATTGGATTGTATGAGCTGAATCGTTTAAGGCCTGTGTCGTTATTGCTACTGTCTTTGTCGTTGTAATCACACCCATTCAGAAATCTCCCTTTAATTCATCTCTACAACTTGTCAGACGCACATACACACACACACACACACACACACACACACACACACACACACACACACACACACAACTTTCTCTCTTACTGTGCTTATCAGAACCTTCCAGTGACATTATTATTAATGCAGCTAGTTGATGTTATGCTTAATTGTATCCATAAAACCTTTAAAAAAAAAAATTAAAAAAAAAGATTAGTTTTAGCCAGCATGCATACCCCCCAAAACACACACACACACACACACAGATGCAGACATACACACAATATGACACTTATTTGGCAATTTCCTCCTAGCAGATGAATAAATAATGTACAATATGCCATTTTATTACATATGCATTATTGCTAAATTGTGTTTGGTTTTAGGGGACCCCAGCCAGCAGGGTGCGGTACAGAGTGGACCAGGAGCAGTCTCCCTACAGCGGCAGCATCTTTGATGTAGAGGAAACCTCAGGCAGAGTCATCACCAAAGTGAACCTGAATGAGGAACCCAGTACTATTTTTAGAGTGAGTTTCAGACTAATAACTGATTCCAGTTACACACACAGAGGGAAGGTTGTTTTTATTACAGTTTATCTGAGCTTGCATACCTCTTTTGTCTTTTGTGTGTAGCTGATAGTGATTGCTTTTGATGAGGGTGAGCCAGTGAAGATGAACACGACACTAGTGGAGATCACCGTCCTGCAGCCTTCCAGAATACCCATCTTTACAGAGGAGGAGTATTTGTAAGTTTATAAATGCATTTTCACTTGGCATCACATAGCTCTGTTAGTCTTGGTTTTCTGTTTAGTTGATCTTGTGCAAACAAAGACACTAATTGAAGACACTATAAATTGAGGTGATTTTGCAGTGTATAATTCAGACATTATTAATATCTGAGCTGATTGCTTTGTAAATGTGAAATTAAGGATATGACTGAGTGCTGTAACACAATGACAGAACTCCAGTGTGTTCACCTGTTCTGTGTTACTAATTGACTTTGTTACTAATTTGTTTCCTTGTGACGAAATTGCTATGTTTGACCTTTGCATTTTTGCCTCTTCACCGTATCTCTGATAATGGATTTGACTTGTATTAAGCATTGTTCAACAATGGGCATTGGGTCATAAAGCAGCTTTACATAAACATATAAATTCAGGATATAAACTATCATTTTTAAATTTTATAAACATATTCCTTATGAGCAAGCCAGAGGTGACGGTGGTAAAGAAAAACTCCCTGAGATGATATGAGTAAGAAACCTTGAGAGGAACCAGACTCAAAAGGGAACCCTTACTCTTTGTTCAAAAAGTGAAATTGTGTAAGCAAGGAATTCAGTCTAGTTATAACATGAAGTCTATCTTGACGTTATCAGCTGTTCACTAATGGAGCCTCGAGTGCAGAACTGATTGTATCAGTTGCAGTCCAAAGCCTCCATGGTTTCTAAGTGGTACCACCCACAGCATTTCCAGGTTATACATGTAGGAGGTCCTCAGCAATAGCAAGCAGCATGAAAGTTATGAGACTCCAACCAGGAGGAGGGCATCAGGATGAATCAGGCAGGTCTAAAGAGCAAAAGAGGTCTTATTGTTGTTTAGTGCTTTAAATATCAGGACTAAAGCCTATTTTATTTACTTATTTTATTTGATTAAATATGAACTCTACAAGCATGCCCCCAAAACACTGGAAATCACTGATGCGGAAATGCCAGCACTGTCAACTGGTCTGTGAATTTTGTCTCTCACAGTTCATCAACTTCATATCACTCCAGAGATGTATGAGTGGATATTAATCACCCTATCAGGGTTATGATTTTCTTTGTACTTTCCCTCCATGTTTTCGAATTCATTTAATTATTTTAGTATTCTAATTAATTTGGTTCTTTTCCCCCCACAGAATAACCCTTATGAAAGTGTTATGTGACCCTTTATTGTGTCTGTGGGAGCTCTAATCAGATGCTTTGCAACCATTTTTTGGCAAACCTTCTAACAACAACAACAACAACAACAACAACAACAATAATAATAATAATAATAATAATAATAATAGGTAGAAATGAAAGAGGAAGAAGAAATTCAGTAGTGCACCTCTGTATTTGATATGCATTTTGAACACACTGTTCAGTATTTTAATCTGTAAAATCTACTTATTTTTGCTTACATTTTTAATATGGACCCTGTTTATGATCCTTGGACTTGACCTAATAAAGCACACATCGCACTTGCATCCTGCCTCACTCTCTCACGTTACAGTGGATTTCAAATCTGAACATTTGGTGCTGAAACTGTGCTAAAACCAGATTTGTCTGCAGATGAGAACGAAATCATCTGAGAATAATTGTGACTGAATGTACACTTCATTTGTGCTTACATATGTGTATTTATTGGCAGTGTGTCTCTGGGCATGATACAGTGTTTTATAACATCATAATTCACTGATCTATATTTCAAAAGATTCATAACGAATGGGCTTAGGTGCCTGCGGATGAGGCAGAATTAATTTAATCTCCTGTAACTCTTCATATGTCTTTGCTGTGTAGATATTACTCAGAAACTGCATATTTGGAATGTCGTGCATTTTTAACACTGAACAGAACAAAAAAAAAAAAAAAAAATATATATATATATATATATATATATATATATATATATATATATATATATATACAAGGATACTAAAATTGTTCGTGTCCTGTTATTGCAGAGGCTATTTATGATTTTCTGAAGAATAATTCACTGTTTGTTTTCAGAGGCACACTCTAAATCCCAGTGTACTTAATGAGAATTCTGCATGAATATGCAACTAAAAGTGCTGAGAGCTTGAGAGCAGCTGCTGCTGCTGGGCATGCGGAAGCAGTCTTGTGTTTCTACAGCAGTCTGCAGGGCCGAATCTGCAGCTTCTGAGACTTCTTTTTTTCCCTTTACCACGTTTTTGATATTTGTCTTGCGGGGGCTTGTACAGGCTCAGTGATGGGTCAGCGTTTTACAGAATATGAATGGTGAGCTTGCAGTATGGATTGTGTTAAGGTGAACAGAGGTCATGGGATATCAGTGATTTGGATTAACTCTATGGCCTCTGGTGCCTGCCCTGTAATAGCTCTCATCAGTGATTAATAATGTGTCCTACCATTTTATATCCACAGAGACTCCTTGACTCAAATAATTACCTTCAGGTTTTAATGTTATCATAACAAGATTTTCTTCATAAGTGTTGATAATTGATTTTTTTTTTTAGTGAGTAATGTAGTGCGTGATTACACATACTGAATGGAATAATCAAGTGTGATGACCAGAAACATGCTCTATTTGATGTTTTCTGTGGAATACTTGGACAGAAACAAGAGAAACAGCCAGCTAAAGCATTTCAACTTTATGAAGTCAACCCCTTCTAAGTCAACACCTAACTAAAGAAATTCTTAATAACATTAATAGCGCACAGTTAGATGATAATAAATGTAATGCGTTACAGAACACTCACTCACTCACTCACTTTCTACTGCTTATCTGAACTACCTCGGGTCACGGGGATCCTGTGCCTAACCCATCGCAGGGCACACACACACACTCTCATTCACTCATGCAATCACACACTACGGACAATTTTCCAGTGATGCAAATCAACCTACCATGCATGTCTTTGGACCGGGGGAGGAAACCGGAGTACCCGGAGGAAACCCCCGAGGCACTGGGAGAACATGCAAACTCCACACACACAAGGCGGAGGCGGGAATCGAACCCCCAACCCTGAAGGTGTGAGGCGAACGTGCTAACCACTAAGCCACCGTGCCCCCCTGGACATAATTCATTAACTTCAAATAATTTAGTCAGTTATTTTTAACTCAAATATATACCACATCAACCTGGTAGTTTATCGAGTCAAGTTTAATGTGTGCTTCTGACTCCTCTCAGGTAAAATTTACAGGGTAAATGGCTATTTGGCTTGTGTAGCAGGAGAATAATTAATAGCACACATTTACCTGTGTGCTGGTTATAGTGTACAAAGATACAGTGCATCTCTATCAGCTTCATAGTTCAGTAATCAGTACACTAATAAGGGAGTTGTCCAGTTTCAGGGCTGCCTCTCTCCCAAGCACAGAATCCTTACAGTGCACTGGAATGCTCACTCACATAAAAAAATAAAAAATTAACAATAAAACAATGAGTCACTCAGAAATTAAGTTATCAGTATCCCAGTGTGTAATTGAGCCAGGGTCCTTAGCAGTGCCCGAACTCGTGCACACAATATACTGATTCATCACGTAGGGAACTAGAGAGCTGACTGAGATGCACCCAAAGTCTTGCTTAATCCTGTTTTTATTGTACTCCTTGGTTTTGACCTTTCCCTCCTTGCTCTGTTTTGCTGATTAAAGATTTGTCCTGTCTTCTGCCTTTTGCTGTGAACTAACACAATCTGTATCGGTTTAATGCTCTGAATATCCAAACAAAGGCCTCAGCCTTTTAAGTATGGACCTTACAAGTTTGTCCCCAGAAACACTGTAAAGCACAGCGGCAGAAATGCCAGCACTGTCAGACTCAAAGAGCTCATCAGCCTCGTATCACTCTAGAGATGTGTGATTGGATTTTAATCATGCTTGCAGGGTTATTATTTTTGTTTGTACTTGCCCTTCATTTTCATTGATCCCTAATGATTGCATGATGTGTTCTTTTTTTTTTTTTTTTTTTTTTTTGTGTGTCATCTCAACCAGATGCCCTGGGAACCATTCTGGCACACTCAACAACAACAACAACAATAATAATAATAATAATAATAATAATAATAATAATAATAATAATAATAATAATAATAATAATAATAATAATGACAGTGTATGACAGTGCTGCTTCTGTATACATATGCATTTGTACCCATTTAGAACACACTATCTGACAAATGTAATCATGTTTAGTTACAACCCAACTATGGCCCTTGACTACAATCCCTGGACTCACCCTAATAAAGCCCACACTACACCCATAACATGTATAGATAAAGTTCTGACTTTAATAGGGACGTTTCTTACTGTGCATCGTGCTTCCCTTCCTCCCACATACTGCTGCCACTGCTCCTCCATTCAATATAATAATGTTCACACATAACCACAGTTTCCATAGTGATAGTAAATTAAAGGGCAAACCTCTCACTAATGCACTGTACGGCATGCTACATATGAATGGTGATGTTATCAACGGTTTGCTTTTAGGCACAATTGAACATTGGTGAAATTTGGAGTCCTAAAACAGTCACCTAAACATACGTAGCTGTTCTCTTCACTAAGGCCACAGAACATGATTCCATTAGCACACCAGAATCCAGGCTTTTGCACATGTCTTTTTGTATGTCAGCAGGGTTCCTCCTTGGATTCATCATTAATAATGGGATAATTAATCATCTAACAGTGAAGAATTTAAATACACAATGAGCAATTATCTTGATGTAGATTTAGTTGCTCGGTCCTGGGCAGAAAGTAATCAGCATAAGGAGCATTGAGTAAAGCAGATGAATTAATTGCACCTTTAATACTCTTGCTGTTGGCTACAAACTCTATGAGTTAAATACCGTGAACGTTAAATGGTCGGTGATTTATTTTTTCACATTTGTCAAAATTATTGACACCCATTGAAATATTTTAAATGAATTAAAAATGATTTATAATTTAAAAGTATTTTCCGTTTCAAATAAATTGTTAGAATTCAATTCTGATAATCATACATTTTACAATTTATCCCTAATCTACAAGCCAGAGGGGATGTTGGCAAGAAAAAAGACATCATTAGGATAAAAAAAGTGAGCGTAGCCAGACTGAAAAGGGAACCCTTCCTCATCTATGTGAAACCAGATAGTGCGCTTTCAAAAATAATTTCCTTTATGTAACATTTGGTCAAAATGTGCAATTGCGCAACCCATAAAATCATTCTAGTTATAACAGGAAGTCTCTGTTCACTAATGGAGCCTTGAGTGTAAATCTCTATGTATCACTTTCACCCCAAACCATCTCCATGGTTTCTAAGTGATACAGTCCACAGCAATCCCATGTATCTCCAGGTTGTCCATGTGGGAAGTCCTCAGCAGCAGCCAACAGCCTCAAAGTGATCAGACTCCAAGAAGTAGGGCATCAGGATGGATCTGGCAGGTCCAGAAAGCAGAAGTAGACAGGATCGCTGGTATCTCAGGAGTAGCATGTGTAGCGCGCGCGCGCGAGAGAGAGAGAGAGAGAGAGAGAGAGAGAGAGAGAGATTGCAGTTATATGGTTAAATACAATGTCCATCATGAGAAGAGATAAAGCAGGGTATCTGGCAAGATGAGCTATGACTGCAGAACTAAAAGGTTGAAATAATTGATTGCACATATGCAAAATTGTTCATCATTCACATTGGGGGAATCTAAGGAACAGGATAGAGATAGATTGGTCTTGACCTATACATGTTATATATTTATATATAAAATGCATTAGCAGTTAATGATAAGCATTGACCGTATAGAGCTTTCAACAATGTGATGACCTAAATATAATTTGATCCACACAGATACAATTAAGTAGCCAGTTCAATTTGTGATCTAAATAAATTAGGGCTCAACTAACCTAAATCCTGTGCACACTGCAAATTAAAGTACTTGAGGAAATCTATATTTATATTAAAATGAAATCTGTCTGTAGTTCATATGTATTACACTTGTAGACAAGTGGCTGAAACTGATTCCAGAGTATTATTCGCTTGGTAAAGTGTAAACTGATATTTTTCCTCATTTTGTGCTTTGCTATGTGGACAGAAATTTGTTTGCACTGATGTGGATGAAATGGTGCAACAGGTGTGACATTTGAAATATGCCACAGGGGGATATTCAATCCCATGCTGATTCAAAATTGTGTTTACATTACATCCTCCCCAGATTCCCTGCAAGCAGAAATGAAAGGCAAAAGTCTTATCCTGTTTCTATAACTCAGTTTAGTGTACATTAACACTGTTAATGTACATGTCTTTTCATCAGACTTTAGTTAAGAACCAATAAAATGTCAAAGAAAACTATTTATAAGTAGCAGACCTGCCAACTACGCATCATCTGGCAGTAGGTAGTATGATGACTGTTAATCAGTCATCACAGAAGCCCACACACAGACATAAAACACTTAGCAGTACCGTATTGTATTTTACACCAAAGAGAGAAGAAATCGCATTTACCATTATGTGTTTGTTGTCTGTGTAATATTGAACTTCACGTGGTACTTTTCTGCAGGTGTGTTTAAGTGTCAAATTCTTCTAGCCTGCGATCGGAGATTAGATTATATTTTAGGAGAATGTAAATCTAGGAAATACCATTCAAATATCATTCACCTGAATCTTTTCAATGCTCTAAAACTACAATGAACCAAAAATATCCTTGATAATGAGGGTTATTCTCAATGTAAATGATAAGGTAAAGACAACACGACACTCACGTAAACCCTGTAATGTCACCTCATGACATGCTTCATATGTAATGCTTAATTTGTTATAAAGGCCTTTTTTTTATATCGAGGTCTAACCAGAGGAATGTGAGGTGCTGCTCTTTGTGCTACTCTTACTCCAACTGATTGTGCGAGCAGTCATAAAGGAAAAAATACATGGCAAAAGATGACATCCCTATGCTGTATTTATTGTATCTAGGAGTAACTGGCACATCACATGTTTTTCATCACAGTTATATGGTTTATGTAATTAATGGATTTTAAATTAGTAGTGCAAGGATAAAACAATCTATATTTGAAAAGTACATAATTAAATAAAAAAGCTGTTTATCATTGTGGAATGTGAAGGCAAGATAATATTTTCTTCTTCTTCTTTTATTATTATTATTATTATTATTATTATTATTATTATTATTATTATTATTATTGTTGTTGTTGTTGTTGTTGTTGACAGAAAGCACATATACAGAAATTATTCTGGCTTGTGCTTCTGACACCCTTGAAGTTATCCGAATGCAGTTCTCTCTATTCTCCGTGTTACAGCAGTGCCAACTGAGTGTGTGTTTACTCGTAACACCTTCTCCCCACTTGTCATCAGCCTTGAGGGTTGGACCTGTCAACAACCATTGCCTGTGCAGTGTGTTGTCACACACAACTAGCACACCACCACAAGCCATCATTAGTGTTTTCAAGTAGTGTTGCTAAACTTGTAAGTGCTGTGCTCATTGCAAATAATGAGAACGCAACCGGTGCATAATATAGATTGTAATGCAGGGGTGTTTAGTCTTATCACGGATGGCGTGGGCACAAGTTTTTATTCCACCCAAGCAGAGGCCATGCTGGAGTCTACTGAAAGCCAAGATCAACTGATGTAACAAGTGGAATGAAAACCTGCACCCACGCTGGCCCTTTGTGGATAAGATTGGATACCACTGTCATAATGTATAGATTTCTAGCCTAAATAGCAATAAAGAAAACCCTGAGGTTATAAAACACTGTATGTTTATGCACTGTGTATTAAGGAGACAGCAAAGAGGCATGTGACTGATTTTGTGTGTGAGAGCCAGTGCTTACTGACTGTGTGCTGGCCAACTGGCAAATAGTTTTCTGTGTGTGTGTGTGTGTGTGTGTGTGTGTGTGTGTTTGTGTGTGTGTGTGTCTGTCTGTACTTTTGTCAAGGTTGTCATTATTATGTGCACAGTTTGATGAACTCCACACTGGAGTCCACATCTGCAGCACTGTGAGATCTTCACAATGATCCAAGTCCCGATGCAACAGTTAAATCATTCTGATACACTCAGTAGAATTGTTACTTATAAAAGAATTGGTTTATAGGGTTATTTTTTTACATGGGTTAAAATCAGTTTGACAGACACCCTTTATCCAGACTGACTATGTCACGGACGCGGGGGTAAAAACGGACCCAAATGCAGGAAGCTTAACAAAAACAGAATTTATTAACTTAAAAAAAAAGACCCACGAAACAGGACAAAGACAACCAGATTCCTTGCTGCACAAGGCAACGCGGCTCAACTAAATACTAATGATAATCATGACACATGAGGGACAGGTGTGCAGAGGCGGGGAGGAAAAGTCAAGGGCCGGGGCAGACACGTGAACACCGAACATAAACAAAAGGGCACATGGCCAAAGTCCAGGCAGAGTCCTGACAGACTATTTTTAATCTTTTTCTTTCTTTTTTTTTTTTTTTTTACACCTGAGCAATTGAGGGTTAAGGGCTTTGCTTAGGGGCCCAGCAGTGGCACCTTGGTGGACAGGGGAATTGAACTCATGACTTTTTGATCAACAGTCCAACACCTTTACTACTAGACCACCACAAGACGATTCAGCTTCATAATGCACAACACATAAACCCACAAACTCTCTCTCTCTATATATTTTTGGATGACATAGAAGACGTAGAGGTCTGATGTATTCACACACCTGCTTCCCATGTCAAGCCTGGAATCCTGACAGGAAGCTGTAGTATAAATATTTTGTCATAATATTAATAATATAATAATAGTATTTATAATGCAGACATACTATCCTACACTGAGTTGACAGCAGAGTATTCTATATGAAGTCTAATGAATTATTTACAATCCTTTTTTTTTTTGTCTGGGCTTTAGACTAGGGAAGGATTTGGGGATTTGGAATGCAGCCGGAGTGGAGATGATTGTGTTTTGCTCTCATATCCTTAGGCTTGGGCTTGGGTTTAATTCTGATCCAGTATTATTCAGGCTCTTGAGAGAAGTACACATTCAGAAGATTGGTGTTGAATGAAACAGAGAACGCTAGAGAGGAAAAACAGTATAGGATGTAGAGGAGATGAATTGTTTCTCCATAGAGCTTATTAACCTACTCTGTGTAATTATGTGCTTCTCTAGATAATAACAGCACACGTTGTACAGGGATAAACAGATTCACACTCACAGAAGCTCTCCTAGGTGTTGTCTGATTGACGAAAGGTCAAGTTGTGCTCCAGATCTGAATAATATCTTTTTTTCCCCTGCTGTTTATCAGAAGCATCCTATACACAACATAGCTGCACTAATTGTATTGTCTGTTTTTTAAAGTACCACAGACTGAACCAGCAGATGGATAAGCAGATAGACATATTCAGACAGACAGTTTATATACTGTTTTCCACATCTGAGTACCTCCAGTTTTATACCGATGCAATCAGCAGCAGTTTGTGACCATAGATTTTGTTGTGGCAAGATGACATATAATAATAACAGAATCTCAATCTAAATTAGGTTGAGTGGCTGTCACACTTGATGACTACGTAGTGAATGTTCAGAGCAACCCAGTAATAGGCACCTAGCAGCTGTCTTTGAGTGGTTTTAGATGTACGATTGTTTAACTGTGTTCGATGTACAAAGAAGAGCTGATGTTATTCAACCGCGTTGCCAAGTTTAAGTAAAACCTGCAGCCCGTCTCCATGTCAGAAACCACACAAAATACCAGAAATATGGATATAGGACCTGGTGTTTATTAATGTGTCATAAAGCATGTGGAATTTCAGCAGAGCTTCTACTCACTTTTTATCAGCAGTGTTTTTAAGTGCAAAAGAAACCCCAAACTAATAGAAAAGCAACCCAAATGGGCCTGTCATCAGCTCACAGCTTTTGTTTCATTCAAGGTCAAGCTCGTGCTCTGTTCGTGGGTGCGGTTGTGGGTGTGTGTGTGTGTGTGTGTGTGTGTGTGTAAGCTCCGCTGAGCTACTCCACTCTCTCATGCTCATTCTCTCGCTCATTGAAAGTACAAAGAAACAGGCATAAGTAGGCTGGTGCTAATAAGACACAGCTTAGATTCGTCATGCATTACCTCCTTTTGACCACAACCCTGCTGTTACATAGATGAAAAAATTGGGCATGGGAAAAAAGGAGACACATTTAGACACACTGTACTTTCATCCATTCATTTATTTTCTGTACCACGTGTGATACAGTGTCACAGCTTGGAGTATATAACAGGGGAATCATGGGTATGGTTAGGGGATACCCTGGACTGTGTGACAACCTATCACATGGTTCAATCACACCCATTCACACACCCATTCACACTATGGACAGTTTAGAGATACCAGTCAGCCTTTGGACTGGAGAAGGAAATTGGAGCACCTAGAGGAAACCCCCAAAGCAGGGGGAAAACATGCATAGTACACACACACACACACAAACACACACACAGAGAGAGAGAGAGAGAGAGAGAGAGAGAGAGAGAGAGACACACACACACACACACTCAGAGTGAAAGCAAAATTCAAACCGCAAATACAAGAGGTGTGAGGAAAACAGTGTTGTAATGTAACGGAGTACAAATACTTCGTTACTGTACTTAAGTCAAAATTTCAGGTATCTGTACTTTACTTCGCTATTTAAATTTATGTCAACTTTCACTTTTACTCCACTACATTTCCTAGATAAAATGTATACTTTTACTCCGTTATATTTCCACTAAGCATCTTCGTTACTCGTTACTACAAAATAAAATCAGAAGAAATGTGTGTGACTGCAATAAGGGAGGTTTGGCGAATCACTGCTCATAGATTGCATTACGCTCCGCACGCTCTACGGAGAAGCACAGGCACGTGCAGCGTGCACGCGCAGTCAGAGCTGGAGGCGTTCATCTATAACGTTAATCGGCGGAAAGCCGCAAAGACGGCAACCAAAAGCAGTGAAATGTCACTATTCTTATTACCAGAGTTGTAGCACAAACAAAATATTAATGCAAACAATCCATTCAATACTAAATATAATATACATTTATTGATTTGGTCTTTGTCTTGTGAATATTTTTTTATGAATGCAGTCATTAATAAAAAAAAAAATTCAGTGATAAAATTTCAGTGATTTTCGGTAGGTATAAGAGCAGGGGCGGTTCTAGGATTTCATCTTTATGGGGTTAAGCCCTCAGTGAGAATTTAAAACAGTTTTATATTATATATTATATGACTACATAGTAAATAATATAAAACTCTTCTTGTTTTAAATTCTCACTGAGGGCTAAAACCCCCTAAAGATGAAACCCTAGAACCGCCCCTGCTCTTATGCCTACCGAAAATCACTGAAATTTTACTTTTTACTTTTACTTCAAATACTTAAGTACATTAAATATCAGAAAATTACTTTTGATACTTAAGTACAGTAAATATCAGATACTTTAAGACTTTTACTTGAGTAATATTCTAAAAGGTAACTTTCACTTCTACCAAAGTCTTTTTCTAGTACAATACTTGTACTTTTACTCAAGTATCGCTTTTTAGTACTTTATACAACACTGGAGGAAAACATGCTAGCCACTAAGCCACCACTGTATATACTTATGCTTGTGATTTAGTTGCATTTATTTGCTATAATACGATATCTGGGCAGCTGCGGATTATGTGTAAATTAGCCCAATCTGACAATTTGTCAGTAACTGTCCTGCTAAAAATGTTCACAGAGCAAGCATGGCACAGTGAAAATAATGTCCCTAAGGTTTCAGCCACTAAATGAAATAATAATACTGTGTAAAAATGTAAACAATGACCAAACCAAAGAAACATTAGTGAACTAATAAAGATGAGCATTGCCTGAACGGCTTATGTACCTAGAGTACAATACCAAGTGGCTTAGTATATGGTCTTGCTCTGCCCCTACCTGCCCCTATAGACCAGCCACACTGCCTGTGATATTAAGCCTTCATGAGTATACTTGTGTGTCATTCATGAAACGATTGACTATAGCTGACATAACTGGCATGACACCAGAATCTGGAAAACAAGTGTTCTGAAAAAAGAGTAAATGAAGTTATCAAACTGGAGCAGTTGATTCTGAACAGATCAGCCCTGGTTTGTTTACGCTGCAGTCTTAATGTTGTTTCATGATGCCACTCTTCAGAAACCCACACACTGTTTAAAGAACAATTCGGTTCTATCCCCATGGATAAGTGGTCAGTTGCCAAGACTTAATAGTCTGAGACATTTTACATGACCTGGATGACTGAAAAAAAAAACCCTACACTGTTAGTATTCAGTCCAGGGAGGACTGTGGGATATGCAGCTGAAATTTGAAAAGCTGAAGTAAGACATTGCAGTACTTAAAGTCGCTTTTTCGGTTGCCTGAGGCTGTCAAATATCATTTTATTCATGTATGTGTGTGGCTAAAATGGGGAAAAAAGCTTTCAAAACAACCACTTTCCCAATCTACAACTAGACCTACAACTGAATCACAACTCAATCAAAACAGTACTTAAGTTATTGCGACAGAGAATCATTTGTACTTTTACATGTTTCTTTTTTATGTTTAATGTTAGAATTGTAACAGCAGTTATTCTGAATGACATTTCTTCTCACTTAATACGCACTTCTTTCCTTTTATCAGACGAGAAGTTAAACAGTAGCATAAAATCCTCACGTATTTATATAACAGTGAATTAGCAACTAATTTAATAATCTAACAAGTCATTTTCTTTTGTTCAGAGGCAGAATTGCACTTGACTCGCTCTTTGTATTTGTGCTGTAAACGTTAAATGAATAAACACAAAGCCAACAGAATGAAGGTAGAAATTTCAGTTTCAGTTCGACTCAACTCTCAGTAAAGATGAGTGAAAATCCAGAGTGGCTTCACTCCTCTCTAAATGTAGAACGCTGCAGCGGTTTGTTTCGGATGTGTGCTGCAGCCTGCTTCTTGTTCTGTAAAGCTTTGTCACATTGTGTTGTTTTTTTCTTCACACTAGAGATGTAAAAAGTGGATGATAAATATACAATCCATACAATTTAGCACATCTTACAATTTTACATTTAGAAACATCTACAAAAATCTACACAGCAGCAGCACTTATATTTTAATTATTTACTAAGGAGAATAACCTGATTTAAATAAACTGCTTCACCATGTTAGAGGATCCATCTTCAGGCATCAGTAGTTTCTCAGATCTTATTTTATCATCTATGATGTTCTTTAAAATAAAACATAAGCATCTCTGTGTTAAAATGTCCTAACATATTTGAATATTTGAACATTTGAAACAATATATATATATATATATATATATATATATATATATATATATATATATATATATATATATATATATATATATATATAAAACATCAACATTGGCATTGCATTTTGGAGCTATATATCTGTATGTATCTCTGTGTATGTATAACACACTCACACAAATATATATATGTACTGTATAGCACACAGCATACTGTGGCACCTGTGTTCAATGCCAAGTGTGTGCTTGTTTCTATATGTTTTATGCTAAATTGTTTCAGATAAGAATAGCACAGTACCGCTCCCCCTTTTATACATAACTATTTTATGTGCAGTGATGAATATAATTATGCATATTTGCAGACTACTTTACTGGCAAGTCTTTAAATTAGTCACTCGGATACACACACACACACACACACACACACACACACACACACACACACACACATACACACACATACACACAAGCATACAGTATGCCCTTACACAAACACATGCATACACACATACATATTCCCAAACACACACGTGCACACACAAAGCCTGAACACACACACACACACACACACAAGCATATGCCCTTACACAAACACATGCACTCACACACACACTCACACACACACACACACACACACACACAAACTGCTGAAGAATGTTTTTTCTTATCATTTGTTTTCACTCCATATGTGATTGTTAAATGTTGCAGGTTTAGGTGTGTGCAGTTTTTATATTTTTTGCTCTTCTCATTCAACTCCAACAATGTTTTGTTGTTGTTGTGGTTGTTTGTCTTTGCTAGAAGGTAATTACAGTATAAGCTTATCTCGTTACTCTTCAAGCAAATTCTACTGTTTAGAAAGGAGTTTCTGAAGAAAGTCACAGGTGCAAATAGAAATACATTGTTTTCTCGTCTTTAAGCCCTTTAGCAATATTATATTATCTCATTTCATTTAGACTCCATTCTTTTATTCAAACAGATCAGCAAGAGCAATTGGTTCAATAAGTGTTTTTCACTGTTCTCTCATAGATTATTCTGCTCGGGTATCTTTTTAATTAGCCTCATTTGTGAGATGAAAACATTTCAAGCACAGGGGGAAAAAAAAAATCCTCTGAGTAATGTCTAAATTAAAAATTCCCTGCAAGGCAGCACCTCTACTCTTTCATTTGTAGTGATTAAAATTCTGATACTAATATGCGCACATGAATGTTTAAATGTTTATTATCCCTCTGTACATCATAATGCAGCCCTGATGGCTTTTGATGAGAAATATGCAAATGTGCTTAATAGCATTTAGGCTAATTTCTACGTTATCTTTTCTTTTTCCAAACAGCTTCAAGTATATTTAATGCTAAATCATTTATCTATACACTAAGATAGCATGTGCTCCATTGATCTTTAAGGCAGACTTTTAGTTAAGGTTTGAATCTTTTTCCTTTTGTGTTTAATGAGCACTGCGGCTTCAGCACAGAAGCATGGAAATGAAGGCACTGACATCGTTAACGTCATCCTTTTATATGCTTCACAGTGATGAAGATGTTTTACGATGAAGTCTCTCAAGATGTTTTTCCCCCCATTTCACCCTGTCTCTAGTTCTTTGCTGTTTATTGCTAGTGTCAAACTAAGAGACACCAAAGAGGAAGTCGCTCACTATTTCACTCAACTTTTTTTTTCTCCGAGTGTCTCGGCTGAAAGGAGCCAGGAAAGCACAGTGTGAAGCAGCTCAGAGCAGTCCTACAGCTTCCTTCTCCTCGCCTGCCTCTCTCGCCCCTCCACCAACATGTGGGCTATTTATGGCATGGGTAATTTCCATGGGAACTGATGGGAGGCTTATCGGCTTTGGGTTGTTAATGGGAAAGCTTTTGACTCGCTGCTGACAGCAGAAGTGTTGAGCTGCTGCAGCTTCCTATTGTCTCAGTGATAATGGAAAGAACACTTCATCGTCCTTCCAGCACAGCGGGTCAGGGCTGAAGTCTGCATCAGGTTTATCCTGCCCGTAATCACTGTGCTGCTCTGCTTCCTTTTTTGTTATCGGACTGCATAGGAATGCAGTGCGGCTGCGGTCCACCCACTCTTTCCTCACTTCTGGATGAGCCTAACTGCACATTTCTGTCAGTCCTGAAACTACACAAGCTCAAGAGCATTTTCTAAACTTCCACGATGACAACACATTATGATGAAAAGCTGCCACGTTATATTTTTTTTTCAGTCTGAAATAATTCTACTTCCCTGTCCTGTACTGTTGATATTTTTTGGGTAAACATGCTGTAAATAAGCAGTGTTGGGCAGTAACACGTTATTAATGCAGTAATGTAATGTAGTAATGTAATGTAATGCAGTAAAATGCAGTAATGTAATGTAACTGCATTGTAATGTAATGCAGTTACTTTTGACAGTAACTAATACTGTAACTAATACTATAATACAGTAACTCCGTTATGTTACCATATGGTGCGTTTGTCCGTTACTTTTTTAAATTAATTCATTTAGGCTGAAGTGTAGCCTACAGCCTAACCTGTTTACAGCAGCGACGCATTGTAGGATTGGTGGATGCCAACCTGTAAACATGAAGACGCCGCACTGTGGGCATGTTTCTGTTTATTCATGTATGTGCGGCAGTAATGGCGAGTCAACGCGAGAGCAAGACGAGTTTCTCAAAGTGGAAATATGCTCATTGTTTCACTTTAGTTGAGCATAAAGACAAAAACCTTTTAGTCAAATGTAAGCTGTGTCTTTCTGGTTCGAAGGTCCTATCCATTAATAAGAACATTAAAGAACGTTCTTTAAAAAAGTAACTAAAAAGTTTTTTTTCAACAAAGTAATTGAGTTACTTTTTGAATGAAGTAACTAGTAACTGTAACTAGTTACTATTTCTTAGTAACTAGCACAACACTGTAAATAAGTGACTGAAAATTTAACAGTAATTTACTGGCAACATGGTTGTAAAAAAATACAGCGGAGATAGAGCAAGCCCATTTTCCAGTTTTATAGGAACAGCCTGGGGAGGTCGAGCTTTAAAAGATGGTTGCACAAAGATCTTAAACAGAAGAAACTCCGCCTGAGTTTGTAAGTACAATTGTTACTGCTGTGAGTCAGGTTCACTTATAAAGCACACACGGTAAAACTTTGAATGTAAATTTGAGTCATTTACAGGAAAAATATTGACATAAATACTGCAATATTTCACTTAATCCAGTCCCTTTGTTCAATTGGCTCATGTGTTCAAATCTCAGCACTGCCAAGCTGCCATGGTTGGGTCCTGAGCGAGATCCTTAAGCTACAGCTCTGTTGTATTTTCCATCGATTCACTTATTTATTTATTTGTTTGTTTGTTTGTTTGTTTTTACCATAAAGCATCAGCCAAATGAGCAATGTACTGTATTATGCATTTTATACATGTAGACAATGACATTGATTATTCTTCTTATTCTTGTTAACTGTTACTGTGTTATCAGTGTTACAAAATATTACAGTTCTAAAATATATATTAGTTTTAATAATATATTTGCTATTGTAATAAAAGACTATTAAGTTGCTTATTACTATAAATGATGAAATTGATAGTCAGTGTTTTACAGTGTATAGTATTTTAAATCTGGGCAAAGCTTTAAAACTTTCCTTTAAGATCTTTGAGTTTCTAAGTGCAACTTTCTTTTAAAGCTTGACCTCCCCAGGCTGTTCCTATAAAATGGGAAAATGGGATCGCTTTTATCCCCATCTCTTTTTTTATTATCTCGAATTCACCTCAGTGTCAGTAAATGAGACTCTGAAAGCCCTAATCTGCCCTTTCATCTTAGTTTTGAGAGCTGTTATTGTGTAAGAGTGTAAGAGTTCTCATTGAAGATTAACTGCGCTGGTATAAGTGCACTGATCATTATCTTATCCTACGATATATTTCAGTTTGGCAGCTTTGATTCGTCCTGGAACCGTATTCCGCTGAAGAAAAATCACAGTGTGCTTTTAGCACGTGTGAGGCCTAATGGATAAAGAAAGTCGAGTGAATGAGGGATTGCAGTGGGGCAAAATCCAGGCATTGATTTGTGTCATTTTCTTGTGTTCAGTTTCAGCCCGGTGAGTGAGAACGCTCCGATCGGCCAAGCTGTAGGAATGGTTCTTGCAGCAGCTGCAAACACCACAGTCTTCTACTCCATTGTGGGAGGCAATCAGTTGGGTGAGTGTCCTGAGAACTGTATAAAAGCATATCTGAGAGCTTGCTGGTTTGGTTAAAAAAAAAAAAAAAAAGAAGAAGAAGGGGGTGTGTGGATAATTAATAATGTTCATCTGTTGCATCTGTAACATATTCCTGATTATCAATGACAAGATTTTCTGACACATTTCTCTGAACTCAAACAGAAGTTAAACGATCAAACAGTTTATACAAAGCGTTTATCGGGGTTTTGCTTTAGTCAGATGTACTTGGAAATGAATCTCTAAATTTGTGTAATACATTGTCTCAGAGATGGCTGTACTTTTCACAAGGAGGAATTTGCGGTTATACATTACATCAGTGCATAAATACCTCAGAAGCGTAAGGAGAACATGGACATTGTTTCATTACTAAAGTACAACTTTGGTCTTGGCTTTAGTTTTGAACTCGTGTTACATATTTTCCCACTGAGATTTCTTAATGCTTATTCACTGAAGTCAGTAACTGCTCTTGATCTTCGCATTTTTAGTTTCTTTTCTAAGTCCAGGGAAAAAAATGTCAAAATGATGGTCTTTGGTTATCACATACATATTCCACAAGCAGAGGATAGAGATTAGGTCGAAAAATGCTGCAGTATTTATTTAAACCCTTATGCTTCACTTGGAGACCTCTGCCTCACCTTTTCCTGACACAAGCTTTCCTTAGTCATTTATAAGCTCTGGTTGTTGTAGCTGTGTGCCCTTGCTCATTTCCCTTAGGGAGTGTATTCAGCACTGTTTAACTGACCCAGGCTGTAAGTCATCATCTTTGCTGTTGCACTGTTCATTTTATCAGTAGATGAATGCTGGCTTTGCAGAATATATAGATAGAACTATGCAGTATTTTTTGTTTGTTTGGTCATTTTGCCACTTCCCACCCACTATCTAACTGTCCCCTAATATACAACAGCTACCAATAGAAACGGGTGAAAACTAACACATGCTTCCTCTGAGAAGCCAGCTGCTTCATTTATTTATTATATATATGTATTATATTCATTATTATATTCAATAAATATTCATTTATTTATTTATTTATTTTTACTGATGTTCATGTTCATTGCTTTGACTAACAGAGGAGAGACAGTATGCCATTTCTCCCACACAGAGAGTGCTGTGGACTCAATGGATGGCTGTGGAAGCATCTTCAGGAAGCAAACTTGCACAAATCTCTTAATAGAAGACACTTACATTAAAGCAGCCTTATAATCTTACCCCTTTTGTAAGCTAGTAAATGAAACGGAACACCTATATCACTTGCTCTTTCTGTAGTTTCATCTTGTCTCTTCAACTCATTGCGTCCCTGGTGAAATGTTCCCCTGATCCCACGATTTATTTTCTGCTTGTATTTGTAGGTGAGTTTCGAGTGGATAACCGCACCGGAATGATTTACACAGCAAAGCTGCTAGACTACGAGACACGCACCAGCTACGAGCTCCGTCTGCAGGCCGACTCTCTGGCCCTCGTCTTAGCCAACCTTCGCGTGCCTTCCAAAAGTATGTGCAAAAGGTCATGACCTCAAACCTCAAGCCACCCTGGCATCTTTTTTCACCCAGACGTCAGTGTTGTTGCATTATCGTAGGCTGAGGTTCAGAAAGTAGCAGGGCTATCTTCCTCTCTCCACCTGCTCCTCGCTTTATCAGCAGTCGCTGCTCAAACAATCCTCTTCCCACCTGCTGAGAGCTTTTTATTAAAACTTTATTGATGCGTGTTAAAAGGATCAGAGCGGAACAGGACTAGAATCATATAAGACTGTCACAGGCCAATTAGTCAGAAACACACGGTCACACATACACACAGGCACATAAACACACACCCCTACACACACATTAAAGCGCACTTTGCTACAAATAACAGCATGATCTTTATAATGCTGTGTTAATGGTTCGAATCAGTTTGGGTTTAGTGCTGGCAAAGCCAGCATTTTATTTTTCTTTTTTTCATGGAGACTGAAAATGCACTTAAATCCCACTCAAAATCTCACCGTCATACAGGTGCCAGATATTCTGCTGAATATGATTGCATGTATTCCAAAAATGCAGCAGCATGTTTTTTTTTTTGTGTGTGTGTGTACGGGTCTGTGTGTGTACAGTCTGAGTACTGAATTAATTCTTACATTTAGTTTTTAAACATTTTTCTATCCAATTAACTGATAGGATGAAGCTTCTTGTTGCTCATGTTCCTGTGTTTGGCTCCTAGTCCACAGCTACATGATATTAGACTTTTCAACATTGCACAGTGGAAGTAAAAATGCTTTTGACAGTACATATTTCTCAGCTCTACTCTTGCGTAGAGGTTGAGCCGGCTTTGTGTACATATTTATTCTGTGCACCTCAAACTCTAACCGTGACAAATAGGTTCAGCCGTTTCAAATACTGAGAGCTGCTTCTAACCCAGTCTTTCTCACTGCTTTGTGTTTGTGTGTGTGTTTATATGTGTGTCTATATAAATGGAAAATAATGCACAGCGAACACAGCAAAGGTGTTTATCAACGTGCAGGATGAGAACGATCATCCTCCAGTGTTCACAGAGTCTCTGTACATTGGCGGCGTAACTGAGGACACCAAGACCTTTACAGCAGTCCTGAAGGTTATTGTGAGTATCCTACTTTGCAGTTCTTTGTATCTGAGTACAAGAAGACTAGTGAATTATTCAGTACAAAGCTACAATTTTACATCCCAGTTGTGGCATTTTTTTGCACTATTTAAGCTTCTCTGTGTGCTAGCTGCAGGCTGCATACAGCATATGATTGTTAGAATAGTGAACTTACAGTATGTCTCCACAGACAGGTTTCGCCTGCCAACACTGCTCCAATACCACCCACCTGCACCTCCACTCTGTTCCTGTCCAATTAGACCCTGTCCTCCACTCTCACCCAGAAAATGTCACCCTCGCAAAGGTTTTGCTGCTGTCTTTCTCTCTAACTGTCGCTCCTTCTGACCACCACACACTTACTGGCCGTTATATAAATGACTCACATGCCACGTGTGACAGGCTGCTTGTTAGCTTTTCTGGGCTAATAACATTGTGTAGAACTGTTTGATTGAGTACCTCACATTAATTATTCAACTAATTGAAAGCAGATTCAATCTTTTTGGTGTAAATAACATTCTGTAACAGTCACTAATGGTGATGAAATGATCTGAAAACGGAAGCATGCAAAAAGGAGTTTAGACAAAAGCATGTTCTAGCAACATTCCTGCTACAGCAACCATGCTGAGAGAAAGGAAGAATGAGCGCTAACCAGAGCATCTTAGTAGAGCTGTGAGAGATGAAAATGACATGTTGACTCACTCTGTCTTGCTGACACACTAGTTTAAAACAGAAACAAAAGCTCTAGTTATGCAACTGTTTTCTCCAACCATCATTACATACATTTTTTTTACTTTGAACTATGTAGCATTTTAACATTTACAGATTCCGAAATCTGGCATGGGATGGTAGCTAGCAACATATTGATCAGGTATCCACAGCCTTTTGGCCATAGATACAACTGTATAAGATGTTTTTATTAAATTATACTGCATAATTAACTTACTTTCACATTATGGAGTCAATACTGTCACATTTTCTGTTATTCTACATTCGAGGAACATATTATTTTGTTATAATACTTCTAGGCTGGTTTCTTTGACAAGACAACATACTCTCTGGTTCATACTGGTTCATACCTTCTGTACATTTATATTCATTCATTCATTCATTTTCTACCGCTTATCCGAACTACCTCGGGTCACGGGGAGCCTGTGCCTATCTCAGGCGTCATCGGGCATCAAGGCAGGATACACCCTGGACGGAGTGCCAACCCATCGCAGGGCACACACACACTCTCATTCACTCACACAATCACACACTACGGACAATTTTCCAGAGATGCCAATCAACCTACCATGCATGTCTTTGGACTGGGGGAGGAAACCGGAGTACCCGGAGGAAACCCCCGAGGCACGGGAAGAACATGCAAACTCCACACACACAAGGCGGAGGCAGAATCGAACCCCCAACCCTGGAGGTGTGAGGCGAACGTGCTAACCACTAAGCCACCGTGCCCCCCTGTACATTTATATAATTGTTCATATTTATCTTTATAAGATTTTTAGGAATTCTGTCATGACACTGAAATGAACTTTCTCTGCATCTTGAGTAAAGTAATTGTAGCCTTTTGTAGCATGTTGATGTAGATGTGTTAGATGTTTCAAATCAAATCAAATTTTAGTCACGTACGACATGCAGTGAAATGTTTTTTAATGAAAACATACTGTATACATAACTCACTGTGTCAGTACAGTGTCAGCGCTGTCACGCTTTCTGCCACATCGATTCTAAGCGAGTTTGTTGTGTCACTATGTAACTCATGTGTGACTCTCTCATGTCAGAAATACAAGAGCTACAGAGTCAGGTCTTTATGCTGTAATGTAAATCAGCCTGCAAAATGTCATACAATTTACAAAGTCAGTAAAACAGTCACACTATCTGTTTTATTTCAACTTGAAAAGACAACTGATGAATTCAGCCCTCATGGCATCTGACACCTCTTGAAATAGACTTTCAGAAATGTTAATTTAGGTTTATTTTAGTCAAGAGGAAGGGCTTCGGGTTTGGTTTTTGTAAAGCCGTCTAAGCAGGAATTTTATTTAAAGTATCACCAAGACGTACGCACAGGTAAAGCTACCTGCTAGGCATTTCTGCCAGACGCACTTCTGCCAGTGCCGGGTAGGCAGCTGCAGGGTCATCAGCCAGTAGCCACCAATCCTTGATGTTTTGCTCCTTTAATCCCGGAACATCTCTAGGTGGTGGGGCAGCGGGAGGGACGTCTCCCTGCCACCCCCTGCAGCTACCCTAGGATCCGTCTTTCCCTGAAGCCTTGTCTTTTCTGCATAGCCAGAGCCAAAAGCTCCCCTGCTCTGCCTCCTCTGCCAGGTCTTTCAGGGCCTTCTGTAGCTTGGTGCCTCTGACACCGAGAGTCTTAAGGAAATGCTGCGTGGAGGTTCCGTTGAAGCCCCTGCAACCTACCTCCACTGGAAAGGTATATGGTCTCCACCCAGCTTGTGTGAATGCGGATGCAAGCTCTGCATACTTCTCCCGTTTCCTCTCAAATGCTGCCTCCATCCCGTCTTCCCATGGCACACTTAGCTCGGCCATGATGACAGTCTTCGTGGAGGTGGACCAGATTACAAAGTCGAAGAAATGTTATGACAATCTGCTGTGGGAACTTCAATTGGTGACCAAGATCGGCTCTCAGGTCCCACTCAGGTCCCACTCACCTCCTGGTGACAAATCGAATGGACTCGTATGATGTTGACATGCTTGTCGTGCCCCCCCCATACCGGCCCTGAGTCAAAGCATTCTTAGAGCCAGATAGGATGTGTTGAATGCTGGGACTCTGGTGGCCACAGAGCTGGCAAAACTCTTCTGTGCCGTACCAGCGGTGCAGGTTCTGGGGGCTTGGGAGGGTATCATACGTGGCCCTGATCAAGAAACTTAACCTTGCTTGGGGCAGCTTCCACAAGTCAGCCCAGGTGATGGTCCTGTCGATTACGGCCTCCCAGGTTGTCTATTTCCCTTGCTGGGATTGGCTCACAGCTTTGACCCTATAGCTATCCCCTTCCTCATTCATGATCTCCTGAACAATCAAACTTTTTCTCTCTTTCTTTGTGGCTTTGACCACATACTGGATGATGTTGTCCATCCGAAGCCTGCCCTGCCATGCTGAGTAAGTCCCACTACTTCTTGGTGTTTCAGACGAGTTATGGCCTGATTCACTGCTTGCTGCGCATCCTATTTACTTCCGGTACGAACTTGGGCATAAGCATTTTGTACTACTGAGTCGGGATAGTCTTTCAGCTCGAAGAGCAGCCGCACCTTTTCCAGTTTATAACCCAAGCTGATGGTTTTCATTGGAAGCCTCAATATGTTCTTCCCAAACAGAGCTGAAGTGGACAGGCATTGGGGAAGGCCGAGCCACTTTTGGATGTAATTATTTGCCTTTGTGTCCATCTTCAGGACTGTTGATGAGGTGATCTCACATAACTTCAAGGGCCACAGCAAGTGATAGTATAAGGTGAACTGGTAGCGCCAGACCTTGAATTTGCCTGGTAGTGGGCTTTTGTCTATCTTTTTTAAACCGCCAGTTAGTTGTGTGATTACAGAGGAAGCCATGTGTTTGTCTGATAGGTCAGCAGTGTGGAGCTTTCCCAGGCTTTTCACTGGTTGGTCTATCAAGCATGGAATCTTCTCACCACTCTCTGAGAAGGAGATGTTGTCTTTCCTGGCTCCTTTCCGAATGGAAAGGCTGCGTGACTTGGATGGTTTTATCTTCATCCTGGCCCATGTGAGCAAGTCTTTGAGCCTTTTCAGCAGCCTGTTGGTGCATGCCGCCGTCTGAAGGAGAGTGGTGACGTCATCCATGTAGCTCTGTAGCCCAGGGATTCGCTGACCTTATGGGGATCTGACTCCTTGGACTGTCTGTCTTCCTCCAATAAGAATGACCTCGAAAGCTGTTGTGAAGTGTATGGTAGAGATGGAGCATCCCATGGCTATTCCTTTCTCCACTTGATGCCACCCAGTAATAAATCCGGAGGTTGTGTAACAGACTTGGAGGTTGTCAAAGGAGTAGTTAATGGAGTAAAATAGTTAATGGAGTTTTGAATTGATATAAAATAGACTAACTTAAGCCAATAAGGTCATATTACAGGTTAAAATATCTATTTGCAATAACAAATATAAGCTCTGCATGATTAATAGCTCTTCTTAAAGATTTTCTTTATAGGTCTGATGTTTATATTATATTTGTCTGATGGTGAACATAAACCTAAATAAACAGCACACAATTGTATAGAATGTCTTTGTTAGCTGGAGCATTAATATTTCCTTTTTTCTGGAACTAAGTGGTCTAGACATGTTACAGCAATTACAATGTGCCTGAGCATTATACAAGGTCCGCTGATGGACTGTAAGAGCATGAGTGTCCTCATCAAAGACCTGAACACTTTTGGGATGTGATGTACTGTAAAGCCAGGTCTCTCAGTGCTCTCCCTCCCTTACAATCTAGCAGCTCTCACTACAGATACACTCCAGAATCTAAAGGAAAGAGTGGACGTAAAGAGGGGCATCCTTTTGGCTATGTAGTGCATGTCATTTGTGATGATGGATATCCTACTGGACTATTTATATGGAAAAAATATCGTATTTAGCTTTGAGGAGTTTTTCACATAGCAGGTAACACATCACCCTCTGCTCCAACTGACTCTTTCAATTCCCTTATGAAAGGTCAGGATTCACTCAGCACAGCTCTTCAAACAGCAGGCCAGGGCTGTCTCTAGATTGGTAACCATAGCGACGGAAAACATGGTGAATTGCTCTTCCATGGTGAATTGTTCATTTGTTAGCACAGGCTTAATATCACAAATGGAAACGATTTCACCTTATGCCTAATCTGGACAGATTTTACTGGGGTCCTTTATCCAGAGCAACTTATAGTTATATATATATATATATGAGCAGTGGAAGGGCCCAGGGCCAGGCTTTGAGTTCATATCCTTAGTGGTAGTTCATATCCTTCTTATCAGTGGTCCAATATCTTAACCAGTTAGCTCCCTCTGCTCTACACTGAAACAAGAAACAAGACACGTATGAAACAAGACACGTATGCTACACATGACTAAATCATGTTTATATTAATCAACATTAATTCATTCTTTGGTAACTAAATAGTGAATGATTATTTTAGAAAATATGAAAATAAAGTGGCTTTGTACTTGTACCTGATAATATTTAATTAACCTTTGTCCTCTTTTGATTGATATTTTTTTGATTGTCTTTTGCTGTTTTTATTGATTTTCTTCTGCTAGTGTGATCCCAGTATGGACCTGAAGTTATACAACCCATAATAAGTATGTTTGTAGAGAGATTTCTCAACAGCATTCGTCGTTTGGTGATTTAGGAAGTGACTCAGAAACACAAATGCGGCAAGTAGCAGAAAAAAAAAAACAAAAAAAAAAACTTTATTTCAGTGCAAGATTTAGCATTTGCCAAGAAAATAAATCAATCAAGACAGGTCTAAAATTATCAGAAGACTGCAGAGGTGGTAAAAAAAATTACTGCAGGTAATTTAAGCCTGTAATTTGCTTAGGGGAGGACGGAAAATGACATGGCCGATAAGGAGGAAAATATTTTCTTCTGAATTTTTTTTACGTTTCATTCTGTTCTGGACAACTGTTTGGCTATAGGTCCTCACACACATGCACATGCACATGCACACACACACACACACACACACACACACACACACACACTCACACTCACACACACAGGCTTTTAGAGCTGCTGAATAAATGCATTGTGAAAATGTGCATTTTTAAATTCCATAGGGAATCTTTTCTTGTTTTTATTGATTTCCACATTCATCGACCTCGTCTTCTTGCTTGTTTTTAAGCATTCATAGGAAAGAATCTTTTCCTCACATGCTCCAAATTTGATACTGAATACTCTTGTGAATATATTTGTGTGTGTGTTTGTGTGTGTATATGTGTGTGTGTGTGTGTGTGTGTGTGTGTGTGTGTGTGTGTGTTCCTTACATGGCAGGCTACCGACATTGACACAGGGAACTACAGTAAAATGGCATACAGGCTGATTATCCCCCCCACTCCAGAAGGTCAGGACAGCTTTGTCATTGAGCAATATACTGGAATCATCAAAAGTGCCATCATGTATCGCAACATGCGCCGCTCTTACTTCAAATTCGTGGTCATTGCCACAGATGACTATGGAAAAGGTCTGAGCAGCAGTGCTGACGTGGTGGTAAGTGTGAGTGCAAATATGACACAAAGGAGCAATACTGAAGTGTGTGTAAGGTCTTATGTACAGAATAAACTTGTGAACATTGTGTCATGTCAATGGCATCCATAACTAAAATGTGTTTGGCTTTAATCATTCCAGTCCCAGATGTTTTGCCCAGATGTGTTCGCTTATTAAATCATTTAGGAAAGAAAGCTAAGGAAAGACAACAATGACTGAATAAATAAATAAACTATAGTTATATAAGTCTGTAATCAGCTATTTAGAGATTATTGACAAATTAGAGGGAAGAAACTGGATGCTCTGTAATGTTGTGCAATATATTTTGCTGCTATATTTTGCATCCACTTGTCCTGTTAGAAGGCAACCGGTACAAAATAAACAAAAACAGGTATTTTCTTTTCACACAAATGTTTATATCTTTAAAGTAAATTATGATATCAAATCAATTTCTACTCAGAGATGCCCCAAGGACTTCAGTTCCAGAATCCTTTAGAATCTACAGTATGTACAGTACATCCTACTATACCTTGAAGCATCAACACAAAAACACACTCATTCACTACACATCTCATTTCACTATGTACTGCATTAGCTATATATGATTAAAATGACAAAAAAGGCTTCTTGACTTGACTTGAAGCCGTTCTGGAGGCTTTTGTTGGCTCAACACCTTACTAACACACTCTCCAGTGTGTCCCATAAGCCTGGCATCACGTAGGGTTTATGCATATTTTATATGTTTACACACCATGATGTGTTTGAGGAAGGAAGAATCAATCCAACTAATTGTAGCAATTCATGTATCAAGAAAAATGGTGAAAATGTTGAGCAAGTTCTATAAATAAAAGCTTTTGTTTTGTGTTTCTTTTTCTCCTATGGCGCTGGATTTATGAAACACCCTGTACGTTGTTGTTCCCTTTGATTTGTTACCCATGTGTGTATTTCTCTAGGCTTTTAGATATGTGGTTTTATGGCCCCACCTTTCTACAATAATAAATAAACCCCCCCCCCAAAAAAAACCCTACACACTTGTTAGTGCAGCAATAAATTTACAATTGTTTACTGTCATGTGAATCAATTTACCTCCTAATTGCATCGTTCTGGTACTTATGCAGCAAGTGAATTGTGCATTTCCATGAAAGCAATGGAGCTAATAAGTCACTAATAGAATAAAAGGGGGGTTCAGTGAATCAATGGGGTTGTATGTGTGTTTGCGTGTTAGAAAATGAGCAGACGGATCTCTGTGCAAAATTCTCAGGTGTACTGTATGTGCTCCTTTTGGCTAAAAGATTTAAAGGCCATTACAGCAACATATGGCAGTTTGTCACAAAGCATGCTTTTGGCAGAAAGATCTCCAAAACATGGCAAGTGAAAAATTTTAATTGTCTCTCTTTCTTTCTCTCTCTCTCTCTCTCTCTCTCTCTCTCTCTCTCTCTCTCTCTCTCTCTCTCATATATCTCTCAGGTGTCTGTGGTGAATGCATTAGACATGCAGGTAGTGGTGTCCAATGTGCCGCCTACCGTAGTGGAAGAGAACAAAGAGCAACTTGTCAGGTGACACTTCAGTAACTGGACTGGAGCAGATGAACTGCTCTTCCTCTAGAACATTATATCATATCAAGATTGAGGTTTGCAAATGAATTCATTTCCTCCGAGCACAACCGACTGTGTAATTACAGAACGGGGCCAACACTAACCAACACTAATATAAACTACATAAAAAAGACAAACCTGGATTTTTCATCATCACATGCACAGTGTCTATTTCCAGGTTATTTGAGAAAGTTTTATACTCTATCTATATATGCACACTGATTGGGAGTTTTTTGTTTTTTGTTTTTGTTTTTTTAATCTCTATTCTATTTGATTTTCTCACTAAGCACCTTAATAGACAAATTTTATAAAAGTTACAAAAGAAGTGGTTCAGCCTCAACTAATGAATGATTCAATGAAATCATTATTCCTTCAGCATAACTCTGTGAATATTATGGATATAGAAATACTGCGTTGGATCTGCAGCCAACATATCATCAGGCATTAAAATATGAATTGTTTATATTCAGAGGAGCCATATGATTCATCTCTAATGCTTTCTAAATGAGTCCACTGTGAAATCATATCACTTGCTCCTCTTTTCCTGACTTAGCAGTGTGAGGAAATGGATGTGTTTTGTTTTAGTGGGTTTGGTTTATTGAATATGATGCAACTTCTATTTCTAAAAACAGACTCAAAACAGTTATATGACGTCTCAGCGATTGTATTTAATGTGTTATGTTCTCGATTGACGTTTCTCACTGACTGACATACAGTTGTGTAAGCTACAGTCCCTGCTATATGACTGTGCACTGTATTTAGAGCAGCAAGATTTGTATTTAACATAGAATATTTTTATTCAAGCCATGGGCCTTTGCTGTAGATCCATAAAGACCTTTATGTCTGAGGAAAGAAAGAAAGGTATTCATCTCATATTAAGGCCATAGTCTGAGTGAGTTTGATTTGTTATTGTGTTTTGGAACGCAGGATTCTTGAGCGCTATGTGCAGGACCAAATCCCTGGAGCTAAAGTGATAGTAGAATCCATCGGTCCTCGGCGGCATGGGGAAGGATATTCATTAGAGGACTACAGCAAATCAGACCTGCAGGTGTATGCCATCGACCCTCTCACAAACAGGGCCATATCTCGACAAGAGCTCTTCAAGTAAGCAGCACAAATACTATATAAGAAGCAACACAACACACACAAAACAACCTACCAACTGAAAACAATCAGAAACTCAACACAAGCTATTCAAATGTGTCATACCTGGACAAAGTCTGTTTTTCATTTTGCATTATGTTAAATGTATTGAACGGTATATTATTACATATTAGTTATAATAGTATTTAGTAGTTATTATAATATTTCGTTGTTGTTTTTTAATTGCATAACAATTACTGTTTGTTTCACATGAAAATCTTGATATTTCCCCCACTAGAAACTGGTTTGTGTTCAATTATAATTCTAATATTGTACTTTACTGTGTTTTCACTGTACAGGAGCAGGAGATTTTAGTCTTTATTAAGATGATTTCAGCATGTACTGTACGCGTTTATTTACACAGACATATTTTTCAGCAAAATTAGCACAGAAAATATTCCAGAAGCACAAAGTTCAGGTTTCCTAAGCTGTAAATAACACAATTGTGTTTTATATATGCATGTAGCTCAATTAACAAAAAACTTTTAACTGAAATCACAATTATGTTATTCACAGCTTCTGTAACTTGAAATTTGTGCTTCTGGAATATTTTGTTGTGCTAATTTTGTTTTGTTGTGCATACTATATATCTAGTATGAATTTACACAATACAATTATTGTTATAATGCATTGTATATATTTATATTTTCATGTATATCACAATAAAGCTGTTTATATTTGTATACATTTTTTTATTTGACTTATGTGTAGTATCTATTTCACAAGTCATAATGCATACAAATACTTATTTTAAAAACAAAACCATATTAGAATTAGTTTATTAACATAAAGCTTAAAAATAGGATTACTGTTTCTGTTGTCTCTGCTGTTACAGAGAACGAGATTCAACTTCAGTGCTATAATGTGATATAATTCTTGAGCAGAGTCTAGCTCAACTAGTAGAACTGAGAATAACATAATTTGCTATTACTGTTAATGGCAGTTGTTGTAGACTTGTTAACTTGTAGGTAACTTGACGGTCTTTATTTGGCAGGTTTCTGGACGGTAAGATTCTAGACATTAATAAAGAATTCCAGCCGTATCTGGGTGAAGGAGGGAGGATTTTGGAAATCCGTTCACCAGATATCGTGGCTACGGTGAAGAAAGCTGCTCAGGCTGTGGGCTACACAGAAGGGGCGCTACTTGCCCTCGCCATCATCATCATCCTCTGCTGCATCCCCGCCATCCTCATCATCATGATTACCTACAAACAGTGAGTACTGCTTTGGGAACTAAATCACAGTTGAATCTAGAATTGTGAATCCATGGTTGTTGACATCACTGCTAGTGATTGTTTCTTTGGAGAGTCAGAATCTATATTAAATAACTTCTCACTCTAGTGAAAGATGCTAGATTATCAAGAGTAATATCAATTTTGTGTAAAGTACTAGAGGAAGGATAAGAATAAACAGAGACTGAGGGAAAGAGACAGGAAGAGGTGATGGACAAGGACAGAAATAGGTAGAAAGTGGTGTGAATTTGTGCCAGGTATGAAGTAGGGTATTTATGTGCAATTAGACGTACTAAGAGACAAAGTCTGCCCACCAGCACCATGAGAAAGCAGATTAATTACAGTTGTTTGCGACAGATCTGATGCATTCTCTATTCTCGTCAGACTGCTTTGTCACACCTCAGCCAACTTCGCAACAATACAGCATCTGTCTGCAAAGCTCTCCTCTGACAATTTCTCCCTCCAGGGAGATAAATAAGAGACAGAGACAAAGAAAAAACATCTAGAGTAGGTCCACCGGGCTTCGCAGGTCTCACTCACAGATTCAGTTAAATGCAGTTCAATTCAGTTTTATTTCTATAACACATTTTTCACCACAGACATTTCCACAAAGCGGTTTATGAAAATCTGTGTCCAGATCCCAGGTGAGGATGTTAGAGGCAAAATGGCATGAGGCAGAAACCTTGACTGAAAAGGGTGCCTCCATTGTGTACTCTAATCACAATGTGAAATGTATGAAACTTTGATGAAATAGAGAGGCATCTCATACAAAAGAAAGAGCCAACGATGATAGGTGAAAAGCCTGTCAAAGTTATAATGGGCTTGAGATTGTGTGCAAATATTAGATTGAAGAAAACGATTATCTCATGTTCAATACGTGCATGTGGCAGGTTACGAAACACAAAGAAACATGTTATTTTGAGTTGTTATTTTGAACATGTGAGTTTGTGAGACTGGAGCATGAGTGATAACATATTATCTGGTTGTCCATTTAAGTCACACAAATGTACACACAAAAAAAAGCGAGACATGCTTTACCACTTGAAGCATAAATATACCCTACAGTGAGGATGATGTTAACTTCTGTCATCCTAGATCATTGTATTTTAATCTTGATCCCCTATTCTTTTATTTTATCCATTAAACCAATAAGAATTGACTCAAAGTTGTATCAAAAGTTAGATTAATATTTATTTGTGGAAAGTTACATATATTTATACAGTGTAGAGTAGATGTTTCCTCAAGTACTTGGGGATGTGGTAGCCTAGTGTTTAAGGTGTTGGGCTACCAACCAGAAGGTTGTGAGATTGATTCCTACCTCCACCAAGCTGCTATTGCTGGGCCCCTGAGCAAGGCCCTTAACCCACAGTTGCTCAGTTGTATAAAAATAAGATAAAAATGTAAGTCGCTCTGCTAAAAAAATAAGGGTGTCTGCTAAATGCTGTAAATGTAAATGCTTGCCATTAAACCTGAACACGATCGCCATGAACACAGAAGCTTGCAGAGCGAATGCACGTGCAGGTCGCTTTAATTAGAACAGATCACAAAACTAGAAATAGCGCATAATCCACAAACAAGAAGAATCAAAAACAGGTTCAGGCAGGAACAGATTCATACAGGTTAGAAAAAAACAAAGTCAAGAACAGAAATACACTATTAAAAAATCAGGTAATCGAGAGCAGAACTGTAACGTCACAGACTCTAGTGAACTGGACGTACTGTATACTTTACAAAGGAGGCACAAACCTACTAATTAAACACAGGTGAACATAATCAGAAGGAACGTGTCTGGGAACAAAGGAGTGCAGGTGGTTGATGGGACTTTCGATGAGAGTTTGGGCGGCCATGAAACAGAATCTGTGATGTCCACTGGTGTGACAATCGGTAAACAGAAAATGTGGAAATAACAATCAGATTGTGTTGTTGTTGTCAAATATAATATTATCTAACAATGACTAAAAGATAAGTCTTGTCTCCGGTTAAGATTTTATGAAAATTCTCAGTGAGTTTTTTTTTTTTTTGTTGAGTTTAAAGATACAGTACTAGGAACTAATCGATGTCGACTGTATTCATGACAGAGTGTCATTTCACACTGTACTTTTTTAGTGTATTGTGAACGAATCACACTGTCTGACACGGTTCTGGATATAATACTGTCGATATTATGAGACAAAAATGCGGCAATGCTTAAAACAGCTGGTATTTAAGATAAAGCAGTGTAACTGTCTGAATAATGAATAGACAATTTCAGTCTTCAATCTTCAACACATAACTAAATTCTTACTTTCTCTTTATTCTTATTTTTAACAGCTATTCACTGTACCGTGAAAACAAAAGGCATGAAAGATGAGATGAATTAAGTTAACTGCATGACTGTAGTGCAGCTATAAAGACACTGTATCTATAAACCCATTTAACTCAAGAGTCTGTATTACTTACGCCTTTTCTGGCATCCTTTATTTCCTTGATTTCACCTTTAGATTTCATAATTTTATAAAACTTTCCGGCCCTATTTCTTTGGAATCAGTATCAGTAGCATTTGAGGTCTCTTATCTTCTAGGGAATTGCATTATAGTAAAATAAATAATAAAAGAATAAACTGAGTGTCTAGATTTTAACATTAAACGTTAAGCCTGGAGTCCTGACAGGAAAACAGCATGGACTCTACATGTGACGGATGGAGAAATAACGGGTAGGTAGAAATATGGAGCGGGGAGAGATTTCAGAAAGGAGTGGGAGGTTAAAGGAACAGTAAATGGAGAGAAGGTAGTTTGCCGGCGGAGAGCTCATTTCTCTCTCAGCAGTGCAGTAGACAGAGATGTGTGATAAGTGTGGGTTATTCTCCCTCCTGAGCTCTTACCACTATACAGGAGGAACAAAATGGTGAGGAATAATGTGCATTCCACCACCTGCAGCAGTGCATTCATCTAACACCGCATGAAAGAGCTTCACATTATCATTAAAACTCTGGGATTTAAGTGGTGTGCTGAGGAAATCCTATGAAGTCCCAATTTTTAATTTATACATTGTGTCATGTTTTGATAAGGAAATACTGCTGGGCTAATTATCTAACTATACCACTTGTCCTCTTTTTTTTCCTCTCTCTTATCCCATTGTGGCTGCTCGCGGACCCCTTCTTCAGATTCAAAGAGTAAGTGTTGTTCATTCATTTCAGTAATTATGTGCTGAAAACTCCCACTGAGCTCAGCCCTTGTTATTCCATGTGAATACAAATCAAAAGGTTGTTCAGAAGCTATGAATAAAGGATCTTCACGACCTCCTCTCCACTCTAACCCATGCAAAAATGTTCTTTTGTAAAATAAACAAAAATGGCATGTTCTCACATTTTTATTCCCATCTCAAACACCAAACAAAATGTGCTTACTTCTCACCTCCAATAATGACGGGAAAGAAAAAAATACTAAAAAAAAAAAAGATGACAGTTTCTTTGGCACTGGTGGATTCTTTAATGATCTGTGTTACTGCTGAGACTCCTGTGTGTCAAGAGGCAACAACATGGAAGAATTAGTTTGGTGCTGGTGACTGACCTGTTTGATGTGTGTAACTGTATTAACAGGAAACAGGCCGAGTGTGCCAAAACCGCCCGCATCCAGAGATCACTTGCTGCTTCAAAATCATCTGCTGCTCCGGTTCCTGTTTCAGCTCCAGCTTCGGCTCCAGCCAACCTCTACGAGGAGCTTGGGGATGGCAGAATGTGAGTCAACCTTTAAACATGTGTGTTAGAGGTTAGAAAGTGTCAATGATCATGCCTATACAAACACATTTCCTGATTTTTATACTTTTTATCTTTGCAAAACTCATGATGAGTTCAGGGCTGATATTTTATTTTATGAAGGTATTTGTAGCATACCATGCTGAATGTATTAATAGATGTTATATTTATGTTATATATTTTTTTCCCAATAGCTGACCCGGTAATTGCAGTCAGTGCTTAGTTGTTATTTTCCACTAAACCTTTCACATAGCTTATCGTTCGGATTTAAATGAACTGAAGACAGCCGGCTAACTGTGTAATTCCATTCTGATTCTGTGAAGGATGTCTATTAACAGTCTAGCAGTGACCTTATCCACAGGTTAGAAAAGAAATGAGGTTTTCTCTTAGGAAAGTCTTTTTTGCCTCTTTCAGAAAGAGGAATGCTGTGTTTTTCTATGCTGTGACAAATCAGATTGCAATATATTAGTTTTTATTTTATACATTTGATGGTAACTGTGCGTACAAGCCTGTGATTGCTATATACATCCAACCGTCAGTGCAAGTGAAAAGAAATGTAAATGGTTGCGATTCAAGAAGTGACATAACTACATGTCCCACAGGTAAGAAACTATCGATTTAATGTAATCAGAATAAATGTGTGCTAAATGAAAGAGATTTTTTTTTATGTCAGTCTATTAAATGAAGCACAAAGATAGACAGAGCAATTTCCTGTGATTCAGTATAATAACAAGCCAAACAAAAAAGTGTGTGTCTGTCTGTCTGTCTGTCTGTCTGTCTTTTGATAGCCAATAACAGACACTTTTCAGAGTATGGGATTATTTCTGTTAAAGTTTCTCATTCATCATTTTGCACTGCAGCGAGCACTTATGTGGCTGTTACACCATTTTTACTTCAACAACAATCATTCACACAAAGGTTCTGTAGAAATCACAATTAGCTTCAGCATATAATAGCATTTATGCACTACAGTTTATTGTAAGATGGATGATTATACGTGCAATACGGAAACAAGCAGAGGCTTTTTTTAAAAACTATTTTACTCTGTACTCATTTAATTGACATGCTGTTGAATGGAAAATATTTACTGGATCTCATAGGAGTTATGCTCAAATAGTGAAAAGGATGTTCCAGCACTCAAAAAGGACTCGTAAAGGACATTAAATATTTATAAACACCCGTAACATACCTGCGGAAACCTCATGAGATGATTCATGGAATATGTCATGCTGTCAGGATGCCAATAATCTAAAAAGAAGTGATTTGTGTGTTTGTGTGTGTGCGTGCATGTGTGTGTGTGTGTGTATGTGTTTGAAACTTTTAAACTCACCAACTTTAGTCAGAAGTGTAGAATACATGGATATCAATCTACAAGTGAAGGATTAATGGAAGGTCATCTGTCTTCTATCTCTTCTTATAAATACAAGCTGGCATTTCATATTCTGTCAAAGTTCAGGTTTTGGCTCATATTCACCTGTCTGTTCACTTCTCTCTCTTTCTTTCTGTCCAATTCATTTCATTTCTCTTATTCTCTGCTCAGAATGCAGTAAGTCATTTGCATTTTTATTCTTTCTCTCTTTTCTCCCTTAGCTGACAAGCCCCTTGTTTCACCTTTGGTAATAGTGAGTTTTTTTTCCATAATACTGCACTCCCTGTACTTGTTGCTAGTTACAGCAGGATGTGCTGTTGGTTGAATTATTACGTAGGCAGTGTCCCCAAATCCTCACAGTATTAGTGTGTGAGTGAGTGTGTTGAAAGTATTACTTTACACATCCTTCACTCTGAGACTGTCGCCTCAGATCATCTCTATTCATCTGTCAGAATAAATAAATCAACCCAGCATGGCTATAGCTCTGTGTGCATGAGTAACTTCCCTTATATGAATCTCTATTTGACATTCAGTGCATGTGTAAGCAAATGAATAATTTTTACCTCATAGCAGGTTTGTTAAATAAAGTCTGAACAATTTCACTCATAATAACTATACTGAATTTACTGGAGGATTACAGCTAGGACATGTGCTGTAATGCTGCTCCTAATAGTGTAGAATTATATCAGAAGAGCTTGTATACAGTATGCTAGCTTTTGTTTTGGCATCCAGCTCAGTCAAAATGAGTGAAGGATACTAACATTGCATTACTAACATTTATCATGTCCCCTAGACAGTTCTTTCTCACTTAGTCCTCATTATCCCTCTTTCATCTATTATATATAGTAGTTCTAGCATTTTTTTTCTGCTATAACTTCATATTGTTGTCTATAGTGGACACAGGAAGTCTGTTACTGAGGAGGCCCGTCGACAGAGGCTTATTAGCACCATTGCTTTTCGTGCCATTGCTGTCAGTGGCACCCTACACAGCAACCTGCCTAAGTCTGATAGCAGTGTCACCTTGTTCTCTGAACTACATTCGCTCATTACCCAGAATCCCCCCTACGTGGAGAGCATTTCCAATCCAGTCACGAGCACCAAGACTCACATGCTTGGCAGCTTCTGGGATATTGGCTCTTCATCACCCACAAACGCTGGGAATCAGAAGTTTACCTGGTCCTTGCCTTGTCGTATTCATGAGCGAGAAATTTATGACACACTGCGAGAACAAGCCCTTTGGGACCCTGCTGAGCGAGAAGAGCATAAGCTGGAGGCAGATCTTAAGGACGGCAGAGAAGAGTTTGATGCTGGAATGGGGACCCCGAGTGGTCGTAGCATGAAGCTGTCAGTTGGGGAACAGGCCAGACAGTTTGAGCAGCAGGCACTCTCTGATAAGACTTCCAGAGACTCCCAGGACTCTCTGGATCTAGATGACCTTCTAGCTATTATTGAGCCACAGTACAGTTCAGGATTTGTGGGAAAGGAAACCCCCCCTTGCATTCTCATCACAGGCACCACACCCCCTCCACCAGCCACCCAGCGGCCGACTCCCCCAGTCCTGAGGAGGTTTAGTTATGGTATCTCTAGCTATGTCACAGTGGACCCCTGTGAGATATGGCTGGAAATTATACCTGATGCCCCAGATAGCCCACCACGCCCATCCACTGTTCCTCTGTCTCCTGATGCCTGTTCAACTCCCTTTAATTTTGAAAGCTAGGTCCCCTCGACCTTATTACAGACTCAGCGTATAATACCCAGATTCCACCGCGGCATCTCTGAAACCTTACCTCCTCCAGAGACTTCGGAATGTCAAGGCCAGAAGAAAGAATATAACTATTCATTATAATTCAAAATTGTATAAAAACGATTCTGAAATATAATGACACTAGAAAGGACAAAATGAGCCCCTATAGCCACTCTGACAGGAAGTACAATACAGGGGAAATAAAGGCCAAGAGTTTGATAAGAACTGAATCAGAGTCTGAATTAGACATTTTCTCTCGCACCTGGATTTAAAATCAAACTCCTTAAATCCTAGCCCAGATTCAGAGCAGCAGGCAGACAGAGATTCCCCATATAAATATTTCTCACTGAACTTTCAGGACCTTTTTCTCTTAAATGAAATCATTCCTGTACTTTTTTTATTTCATACTGTATGTCATACTGAGGATATGTGATATTGTTATTATTATTATTATTATTATTATTATTATTATTATTAGGATTATTATTAAGATTATTATTAAGATTAAGATTAGTGTAGAGTAGATTAGAGTAAGATGGCAGTAAAGATTAAAACCAGCCGATCGTATTAATCAACTACAAATACATATGCCACTTTTGTACAATATCACACCGTTACATCAAGTCAAAGTTCTGTATAAAAGCTCAGCCTTAAGGCCTTGTGTCTACATCTCCATATTATGAATCAAGCTTCAGAGCATCTTTTTGCCTAGATGCTTCTTTAATGCTTTTACATTTACATTGATGGCATTTTGCAGACACCCTTATTTAGAGTGACACATTTTTATCAAATTTTTATACAACTAAGCAATTAAAGGTTAAAGGCTTTGCTCAGGGGCTCAGCAGTGGCGTGGATCTGGGATTCAAACTCATAGCCTTCTGATCGGTTGTCCAACACCTTAATCACTGTCCCTTTGGACAGTGTAAAAGTGAAGAATAGACCTTCTGCTATCTGCTGTACAATTATTTCAAACATATTCATCTTTTTAATCTTAATCTCTCAGACAGAGTGGATTTTTTTCCCTTGCCAACATGATTGCTGCACTCTTTAACTGTTTCTAAAGAGTTAAATAAGGCTTTTTGAGGAATGCTTCCGTGCAATTTTGCTGATGTTTTTGCCCTTTAGAAAATCAAAAGAGTCATGAAGTGCAGCAGGCTCAGACAATAGAGATAATAGTCGGTGGGCTACGTGACAGGAAAAGTGTGCCCTGCCACCAGCCGGCTGCATTCAGCTCTGGCAAGAGAACAATCAATCTCTCAGGCCACCTCTAGATAAATAGCTTTCTGTGTACATATAAAGAAACCATCTTTTCCCAACTACGCCTACCCTCCTGTGGAGCCTAATGACATCTACTGATGCCATATTATTAATTCCAGAGTCTCACTGATTTATTGTCATATCATGTTTACTGAGGTTGGAGCTGCAACGTTGATATGCTTTAAATCATTATTTTCATTAGCTTCCCAATCCATCTGAATTTCACTTTTCTTCATTTTTTAATGTCTATTCTTGGTGGTATGTTAGATTTTAATTACTCTTATGCCACAGGGACAGATTATAATATGCCTTTATAATGTCACCTAAATTTCACAGTGGCAGCCATATGATACAAGACATTAATGCTTTATTTGAGTATCAGTGTCACAGCATGCTATACATATGAAATGTGTGGAAAATCCTTCACATGATGAAATTACAGATATTTTTTTTCATGTATCGTAAACCAGCATAAAAGTGAAAAAGGAGAAAATTGCATGTGAAAAATTAGCACAATTTCATAGTAACTGGTAAGGCATGACACATTGGGTTACTGTATGAATTAAAGTATTAGAGTATAAATGGAAATGAAATGCATAATAAAATGTTCACGTTTGCATAATAGGCAGTTTGCAAAATAGCAGACCTTAGAATCTCATATCAGAATCATATAACTGTCTCTATAGATCAATATTATTTTACACTGGAAACTTCACTGATGCACTTGCACAGTTATTAAGACAGCAGGACGTGTTTCCTAATTACCATGACAGATTGTGTTATAGCAATGTTGTGATCCTCAAGATATCTGACACTTCTGAATCAAACATATGACCAGATTTGCTTCCACAAATATTATGGCATATGCTGTAGGTTCTCTATATAAGAACATCTGCTGTAACATGAAGTGGAGCACAGAGAGATGTTGTCTGCTTACTGAAGCAGTGTGAAAGACGGTGTGACATTGTGTGTGTATGCATATAACATATGCATATGTGTGTGTATGTGTGTGTGTGTGTGTGTGTGTGTGTGTGTGAGGTTATTGCAAGATGAACTCCACAGGGACTTGTCACTTTGTATGCCTGATCAAATCTGCTCAGCGGGGGGAAAGCGAGACTGTGATGTCTGCATGCACCAGAGACAGGCCTAATTAGTCGATTGATCCATTCAGCGCTGACAAAACTCCTTCCAGTTCTTGTTGCTCTTCTACCTCTTTCACCTCTTGTGCCTCTCCACCTACAACCTGCTCTTTAGCTGCTCCTCCTATCTCTATTATATTCTATCTAGAAATGTTATTTTCATAACTCATAAAGGCTCAGAAAGTGAATAGAGTGCTATACAGGTGTAATATATTATTATTAAAAATAAAACGTGGGTGTATTCAACAATACCCTTCTCCAAAGAATACAGCAAAATCAAAAAAAAAAAAAAAAGGGTTGGAAAAAAGTTTCCATGACTGTTTGGGTCTGCAGAAAAAGTTGAAAGAAAAAAAAGAGGCAGTGTATGAAATTTGGCAGAATTTAAAAAGAGTGAGTGAAGACAGAGTTGACAATCAGTCTCACAGAGAGCAGAAACATCATGCAGAATTTAAGTAATTATTACAGAGGAGTGGATTTAACACAAATCAGAAGATTAAATAAAAGAACTTGGTAATTCCTTCTTTCAATACATGCATGTAGGAGTGAAAAAAAATACAAAACAGATTATTTGCAAAAGATGGCAGAGAATTATTTCGCACTCTGGTTTGGCTGATGAAATATTAATACAAGAGAACAAATCGTGATATGTTCACTTTACTAAAGTATAATGAAATGCCTTGGGGACAAACACGAGACAAAGGACCTAATTTACTCAAGCAAAACCCCATGGTTTTCGACTAAGCAAAATGGTGTTTCAGAGAGCATCAGCAGATTCTACTGTAGGGAATCAGAGAACGACTTTATTCTCGCTTCTGTGAGAACAGTTCAACAACAAGCATACCTAAAAACCACATAGAGTCCTGTGGACATACAGTACAGTGCAGGAACTAAACGTTAATAGAGTCAGTAAAGTTTGGCACCAATCAGGATATACAGTAGAAGGTTCTCTCTTTCCACAAAAGTAATTAGCTATACTCTCTGAGATTTTCTAAGATAAGATTTTGCAGTTATGTTTTAAATCTAGCAGTGTAGAAGAGAAGAGCTTTGCTTTCTGCAGTGAGACACTGAGACTCTTTCAGCACTGCATTATTTAGCACCAGTAGTCCTCCACTCCACTCCACTCCAACGCCCACTGCATCTTACACATTATTTATCTCACTTTCAAGTGGCACAGACTTACCTATTACACAGAAAACTTTTCTCAGACACTGTCCTGTGTGTTTTTTGTGTGTGAGTGAGCAATATCAAAGGCCTTATCTTTCTACCCCTTGCCTAGCAAGGCCCTTTCTATCAATTCAGTCAGACCTATTATTCAGACAATTTATGAACATAAATCTCTTCTCAATACTTCACAAGCCATCACATTATCTCATTCATCTCATTTAGTGTGCAAGTGATCATAGGTCAGTAATACTTTAAAGTCCTCATTTGTTTCCCTGTGGAGAGTCTATTGCTCAGTCACGGTTCTCCAGGGCTGAACTTTTAAGAGGTTCAGAGATTTGTGCCTAGGCTTTTATGATTATGATCTAGAAGACTTATTTGTGTGTGTGTGTGTGTGTGTGTGTGTGTGTGTGTGTGTGTGTGTGTGTGTGTGTGTGTGTGTGTGTGTGTGTAAACAAGTTATTTCGAATAAAAGATAATCACACAACGTGTTTCTGGTTGTTAAATCTGCTTGTGTCAGCACTTGTTCTCCCACTCTAAGTATATCCTCTGCATGCATTTTCATTCTTTGCTCATACTCTGTTTTTCTGTTTTTCCATTTTGCTCACTCACCCAGAGTGTGTATTTATTTGTACACATTAGCACACACACACACGCAAAAATGTGTGTGTAAATAATACATAAACATTCACAGCATACTAGCGTATGTATATAATAAAAAGGAGATAAAGTTGGAACTTCACGATTCATTTTCTTTTCATTTTTTTTAAGCTTCGATTCATTTTCTTTTTCTTTTTTCAACACTTACATATGAGCATCTTTTTTAAAGGTATTTTCTTGTTTCCCATTGTATGCCAGGCGTGGATATGGCAGAGAGGTATGTCCTTCTCTTATCTGTTACCAGATGCTTTATTTATTTAGGGGCTGATCATTTTTATTCTATGGTAGGAAAGCTTCTTGTCCCTCATCACTCTAATCTGTCAATAGTACCTGAAAGAGAATAAGAGGGGAATCACAATTAGATAGAGAAAGACACAGAACGCCTGCCGCTATTTTTACACTCTAGATGTGAAAACTGCTTTTCATAGAAAACTTGTATATTTTTAAACACGTTATATTTAGTTTTGTGCCTAATATTATTTTCCTAAGATATAATAGGTGAGAAAAACTGTTGTACGAGACACTTTCAGTGTCGTAAAGGTTTTGGCCTTTATGTGTGTAAAGACTCTCAAACTTGACATTTTCCTCTCCATTTAGCTTCAACATTTTGTGTTAATCTAATGTCAGCTTATCACAAGAGTAGAGTATGCAATGCAGTACGCTGCTACTTATTGGTCTTCAGGAGCTTTTGTCTGAATTGCTTTCTTCTTTGTCCTCTCTAACCCACTGTGATCTTTAACCTGGTTTTGTTATTACACTCAACCTCACCCCTAGTTTAATCTTAATCTTTTACAACTAGTCCTGTAAAACTCAGTGATCCCCTTATTGTTGTTTCTGTCTGATGCCTTTTCCTGCAAAGTCTTATTCTATTGTATTTTTCTTTCTTTTCTACCCTTCTTACTCTTCTCTTTTCTTCCCCTGTTGCCTATCCATTAGCAACAGCTGCTGAGGCCATCTTTGCTCAGGCCGGAGGTAGAGTCTTTATGTTCCTGCTGCACTGTGTGTTGCATGTAAACTGCTATCTCTTATTTCTTTCCATTGTTGATCCTCTTTTCTCTTAAACATTTGTGGTAATGGCCAAGTTCAAGTAACCATATGGTCATTATTTTGAATGCAGCACTGCACATTGCATGAGCTTTCTTCATTTATTTCACTTGAATCACACCCTGGGGCAGACTTAGGGCAGTGGGGGCTCCTAGGCTTGAACCGTTGTTGGGACCTTAAACATACATCATGGAATGAATCTATAACCAACTAAGTATTGACCAAGTAACTGAGCCAGAAAAGAAAATCATCTTCGAGCATGAAAGTGTCCATATTGCTAGAATAGGAGCTTGCAATTCTACATGTGGTTGTGGAGCTGTTTGTCTAATGAGGTGTTCTAATTAAAAGATAAATAGACAGATAATCAGTATGTCTGTGTGTGAGGAAGTTTAATTGGTTAGACTGGCTTGCATTTCTTTGCTACTCTGCAGATAGACTGCTGAAATCAGCCAGCTGGTAATGGCAAACTTTTAACACTTTTCTTTTGTTGCTCTACTTTTTAATGTTTCAGCAACACAGCAACAGATCCTTGAGTGAGAGTGAGAAAATCTTTTACTAACTGTGAATCAGACTGATTAATGAGTGTATATATTTCTCCTTTTGATGCCACATTCAAAACACGTAGTCTTAGAATAGATGTGTCGTTTGCATGCTTTTGACCAGACGTCCTTGAAAGTTTAAAAATTAAACGAACAATAACGCAGTAATTATAGTAAGCACAATGGCATCCATCTTGGCGCAATCAGAACTACGCAACACACTCAACACACTCAACACACTCAACTATGGGATGAAAAACAAAAAGGTTCTGAGTTTCAGTTGCACAACACTGTCATATTTTCTGTTATCTGACATTAGGACAATATCAAAAGGCCAAGTTACTGTGAGGTTGTAACCCACCCACTGGCATAACTTAAATAAAGTCATGCAATAAACTCATGCAAAGTATGTCTGATGTACAACTAAACAAATCAAAGCACCAGTCTCAGTGAAGTATTGAACTTGATTAAGCTAATGGCAAGTATAAATATGTATTCATAGGTTTTTATTAAACATGACCCCCTTTTCTCCCTTGCATAAGTCAGGCCCAGGTCCCACTAACTGCATGTTGTTATTCAGTGTTATCACATTTTCATTCCTACAATGGCATCATTGCAGTGTTCACTGCGGTAATAGTTTCAGTCTTGTTGCGCTATTAAGGCTGGGGCTTGTTTTTGCTAACTTAGGCACTCTCTATGGAATCGGGTATTGACCCTGGGCAAGACTACTATACACAAGACTATTACAGCTATGATCAAGGGTAAGTTCCACATGAGGAATCACGGTTCATTTGTGAAGTAATGACTGTAAAGTTTACTAATGTGTCTCTTTGTGTGCTATCTCTTAATTTGAGTACATGGCCATGTTTAAGAGCTCAGGGTCTCCACAAAGTACAAGGGTAGGAACATCTGCCAGTTTTGACCTTGTGGGAACATTTGCTTGGCCCAAACAGTGAGAAGTGCATTTTTTTCACCAAGTAACTAAAGTTTCTGTTAAAAAAAAGGTTTCCTTTTGGTTACTGAGGTTAATGTTAGAGATAGATTTAGGTTTAATTGATTTAAATGATTAATTAACTGCATGAATAATTATTATAAATATTAATATATATATAATAACTAGTAAGACCTGTGTGGGTATGGGTATTCATAACAATTTTGTCTTAGTAGTTCTTAACAGTTATGAGATCATCAAGCTCACCACCAGAGTTTTGAGCATAGCATAAGGACTGTAAATTATAATTAAGGCTACATATGGAAATGCAGTGCATTATTTCACCACTGCAGCTCCGGTATTAAGCAAGCACTAAGCAACGTTCTGAGCACCAATCTCTATCTATCCACCCTGTCAGCTGCTGAAGGGCCACAAAAACAGCAGCCAGATACGGCAGTGATGATTCTACCAACTAACGATTAGTACTGCAGCTTCACATGGTTGTTAAAGTCTGCTCCTGCAGAATGACTGAATGAAATTCTTATAAATGGTGTTGCACAAACATAGTGTGACATTCACTGATGATCTTCAGACGATTACAAATAATCTTCGAATATGTTATGTTATTAAATAGGAAATATTTCATTGTCATCTGTAGCGCTGAAATGTTTCACTGAAATCAGGTCTGACATTTTAGTGTGTGTTTGAGGTCTAATGACTCTTAAGTGATGGATATTCTATACAATCATTATTTACAAATTAATATCTAAAGAAAAGTATTAAAATAGCATAAAAACCTATATTCACAGGAAGATCCCTCTGTCCTTGTATTTTTCTTCTATACCCCTGTAATTTCACACCCTCTTTCTCCCCTCCAAATGTTTTCAATTACTCAAGATTGGACAGGGCACCTGAGCCCATGCGGAGAGAGAGAAAGAGAGAGAGAGAGAGAGAGAGAGAGAGAGAGAGAGAGAGAGAGAGAGAGAGAGAGAGTGTGTGTGTGTGTGAGAGAGAGAGAGAGAGAGAGAGAGAGAGAGAGAGAGAGAGAGAGAGAGAGAGAGAGAGAGAGAGAGAGAGAGAGAGAGAGAGAGAGAGAGAGAGAGAGAGAGAGATGGAAAACAATTTTGCTGCAAATAGAGCACACAATAAACAGCATCTGATGTGCAAACATACAATCAGTGGGAAAGCAGCACAAATAGAAAGTAGAAAAGTGGTATTAGCAATTGTTTAACCAGTTGTGGCAGCTCATAGCAGCTCATTTCATGAACGGAGAAATATAGAAAGCCAAGAAACAGATGCTGAGCAAATGCTGAGTGCTGATCTGCATGTTTTAAGGGTTAGCATCTGCCACTCAGGAGACATGTGGAACAGTTTAAACCATCATTAGCTTCCCACATTTTCCACAATTAGGCCAGGTAGTTTAATTAGCAGCCGTTCCACTCTCACTAGGAAGCCTCCAGGATTCAAAGCTTTCACCTCCAACTAGCTCGTACTTTCACCTATAAGAAAGTGCAGTACCTTGTAGGCACTATATGTGTCATGGTCACTGCAATGCTTTGAGACTAAGCATTCAATTATACAAAGCCATCCAGGTCAGTGACCTTGCTATCCTTAAAAGCACAACATAACACCTTGCTGATCCACTTCATCAGCTAAGTGGACACTCGAGTGAGAAGAGAGACGCTTTGAGTGTTATTTCTTTTTATTCTAAGGATATTAACTTACAACAATTCATCTAAATTAGCAAAAAACATTAAGATACAGTGTCATTCACTGATTATTATGAGAGAAAGAATGGCTTCAGATACCATTTTTGGTCATATTATGTCTTGACTTTGTACTTAAAGAGCTGAACTAAAACATGTATTTTTTGAAGGTCTCAGTGATGGACACCCAATTTCAAAATCCTTCATAATTTACCAGTGAAATTCAAGTCAAAGGATTGGCTAGACCATGCAAGACCTTCTGGAATTATTTTGGCTGAATGTTTGGGGTTGTCTGTCTTGTTGAAACGTCCATCACTTTCTAGGTCAATGAGATTAATAACCTTGTCTAATGTACCCTGGTACCTCAATCCATTTATCTTTCCTTCAGTGCTGTGTAATGCCCCAGTGGTGTTTAAAGAGAATGTCCATACTTCACTTCCAAATCTAATAAACTGAAATATTGGCAAATAAATATGTTTTGTATTTCATATATATATATATATAAAATAATGTATTAGAAGATGTGCATCTCTGTGATTAATTTTTAGCAATGTTTTGTGTGTGCGAGTGTGTGTGTGTGTGTGTGTGTCTGTGTGTAACAGAAGTGACTGTGTTGCAGTTCATTACTCACAGTTCAGTGTGTAACTTCGGTTGCTGCTGTTTTCAGGTCTTCCTGCTATTCTTTTTGACTGACAGCTAGCTTTTCAATCTTCTCCTTCTCATTAATCTGAGAGCGTTATAAAGTCTTTTTTTTGGTTTTGTGAACTTTCCATTTTTATATATACACATCAGTTGTAGTGACATGGATGTTTAGGGATTTTGTAGCTTTTTCCACTCACATGTATTTGCTAATGTTGTCCTTGAGAACTTTAGGAAACTCCTTTTACCTTTAATAGGATTGTTGCTTGTTGTGTTTTTATGTATTTTTAACCAGTGGCTTTAAAGTTTCAAATTGCATGAATGTTTTGCAGTATTGTCTACTGTAGAACATGAAATATGTAACCTATCTTATATGTGTATATGTATTTATGTACCTATCTTCATATAATGTGTTTATCCATAAGCCTTGTCAAATACAAAAATGTGGTTTATATTTATAAGTACAAAGTCAAAAGACATTCTAAGTGTAAATTTGAAGTGTACACAGTATATACGCTATATTAAATAACAAACCTAACTTCTTATACTCCACAGTCAAATCCATTTTATTTTCTCAGCTCCCACTGATGTTTAATTGCCCACTGGACCAATACATGACAGTAATTAGTGATCTTTAAAGCCCAATCAGTTACTTATTACCTTCTCATGTTCTCATAAAGGTATGATCCGTATCCTCCTTACGGCAGTCGCAGGAGGCTGATATCTCCCATGTACGATGAGTACGGAGAGGCCATAATGGACGATGATGGCTACTACTACAGTGCCTATGGCACAGAGGTAATATTGCACATTCTTATTACTGGTAGAGCAAAGGTTAATCAAATTTATTTCAGTTTGTGAGTTAATTTTACATTATCTGTATAAAGTGTCAGACAGGTATTGAAATGTGACACAGTAAATGTCCATTACATTACAGTATAGCTCTTGTAATCCTGTATTGTAATAGTTACAGCATTTTATCTGTGTTATCTGTTTGACCACGATAATGATCAAATATCTAAGTTTTTTAAAGGAAATGGTCTCACTACAGGGTCGGGGAAGAGGCAGAGGTGGGCGGGGTCATGGTAGGCAGGTGGAATTCCAGGATATAACTCCAGAGGAGGAGATTGAATCAGCAGAGCCAGAAGTTCCTTCTGAGGTTTCTGAAGAAAAAGTAGAACCTGAAAAGGAGGAGTCCAAAGCTGCAAAGAGACTCAAATCTGTCATTAAACTCAGCAAGCTGCTTGCTGTCGGGAAGAAAGTCGAACCGCCTCGTATATCACCTTGGAAAAAGGCCAGAATTTTCCCAATGCTGTTTAGAAAGGGCAAGAAGGACAAAGATTATGCCAAGCTTACATCTGCACGCCGTATTGACAGTCAAGAGAGTATAACAGAGGCACCAGTGTCCATCAGTGTCAGTGAGCCTGAACCGAGTGGATCCGAAGCATCAGAGCGGAGCAGCATAGTTACTCAAGATAAGGATTACCTAAAAGTGGATCTGGATAGAGAAGATGCCACTGAAAGCACTGTTGACTCAGAGTCAGAGGCAGAGGAACCAGAGGAATCTGATGAAGAAAGCAAATCAAAGTCGGAAAAAGAGACAGAGAAGGAATCAGGATCAGAAGAGGAATCGTCTACAGAGAAGGAGGAAGAATCAAGCGCAGAGAAAACCTCTGTCACAGAGAAAGAGTCTGAGGAGGAATCTGAAGAAGATGAAGAGAAAAGCGTGGCATCTAAAGAGCCTGAGTCTGGATCAGAGGTATCATCATCACAAACTCAAGCCAGTAGAGGATCTTCAGTGAGATCCAGTTCAGGAAGCAGGCTCAGTGGCTCAGGATCCCAGCCGTCATCAACTCGATCCTCTGTGAGATCTGGAAGCTCTTCAGGTGGAGGGTCTGAGGAAGTGTCTGAGGAAGCATCTGAGGACGATGTTAGTGGATCTGCGGCATCCGAAGAAGCAGGATCAGACCGTGGCTCACTCAGTGGCAGTGAGAGAGGTTCTACCACCACATCCAGATCTGCAACAGGAAGTCGCTCACGCAAATCTACCATCACACGTAGCTCACAGGACACCATTGAGGAAGAGAGTGAAGAAGAGCTGGAGGAAACAGAGGAGGGGGAGGAAGAGGAAGACGAGGGGGAGGAAGAGGAGGAGGAGGACGGGGAAGAAGAGGAGGGGGAGGAAGAGGAGGAGGAGGAGGAGGAGGAGGGAGTAGAAGAAGAAACTACAGAGACGAGCAAAAAGTCATCAGGTGAGACGAGTGATGAAGCAGAATCACAGACTTCGGAATCTGAAGGAAGTGTGACTAGGAGCTCAGAAGAGGCATTAGGAGGTCTCTCTTCCATTGCTGAGGAGGATGAAGAAGCCATAACATCTGACAATGGCTCAGAAACTGGAGAAAATTCAGAAATAGAATCGGGAGGTTCCACTGCATTCTAAGGAGCGAAATAATGAGCTTATGTGCATTTACAAATGTAAGACTGACTTGAATTTGTTTCTTTTTAGAAGTGCAGTGATATCCGTTTTCCTTGCCAACATTTCAGATGTTTCCCGTACCTTGGTTTACTCTTGACTACTTCTGCTGCATGGGCGTGAAACTTTAATCTTCATCCACTCCTCACATGCTTTAATGAATCTTCTCCCAAACTAAATTCCTCTTTCCTTCCTACAAACTGGATACAGCATAAACAAAACTGAATCTGTTCTCTTCCTTCCAACTTTTGGACCTAAAGTGTCTGTCTGTGTTATCTCTACAAATATAAAAGGAGCAGTTTATCATCTTTAGAGCACTCTGCTTTTAGTCTGAATGCTAATCAGCTAATTGCTGATCTGTTGCATGGCATAATTGGCAATCAGAGTCTATGAAAAAAGGATTATTATTGCTGTATGTTATTTTGTTTGTGTAATTGTAATATACTAATATATAGTACATTACATATGAAAGCATTTTCTTGTTAAAGCTTTAAAGACACTTTACAATTATTACAAACCGCACCACAGCTTAAATCCAATATTTGTAATTCTACTGTTTAATCAGTAACACTCACTGTTTTCATGCATCTGTCTCCATTCTTTGACCCTCAGGCTGTCAGAAAGAAGCAGATGAAGTTAATTGAGGAGAAAGAGGGCGAGTCAACGACTACAGGTGAAGACAGTGGTTCAGACAGCCAGAGGAACCGTGTGCCTAATGTTAACTGTCAAAGCAACGTGAACGGTTCAGTGTACCTGGCACAGAACGGTACGATCATTCGAACCCGACGGCCACCTTATCCTAATAACATAAAACATTTTTCACCCGGGAGGCTTGGAAAACACTTCAAGAAACTGGACAAGCTAGGTGTTACACAGGAGGAACATTTGCCTTTAAATAGTACAGTGGATAATGGACCTACTATAGGAACCACTGCCACACTTTCATCTATGACTAACAACAACCTCGACACCAGGCCGTTAACCTGGTCCATAGGGTCTAGTATAGGGCCAAAATCCAACATCATTAAGGCACATTTGGACAATGAGCAGGGGCGCTGTCAGCAGGAGCAGGAGTCCAGTGTGGACAATGAGGAGGTCAAAGGGACCTCAGAGACTCCCAGTGATCACACACTGTCGGATGAGGAGGAGTTGTGGATGGGCCCCTGGAACAACCTTCACATACCAATGACAAAACTCTGATGTCTTTCAAATTTTATTTATTCTATTTTGGTTGAATTGTTGTTGTTTTTTTGTTTTTTTTACAATTTCTCTTTTCTTACCATCTTTTCATAAATGCTTATCAACAACCAATATATAATTGTATTGAATGCCATCTGATATGTTAGTGTTAGATAAATCGTTGGTTGTTTTGGCAGAGAGAGAAGTTACTCCTAATTCGAAAACATAGGGACAAAAATAAGAATTATTTGCCTATTATAATTCTTATATTATTTTTAACATGCAACGATTGTTATAAGAATATGTAGCTAACTAAAGATGTTTTCAGGTGGTGTTTTTTTACACGCAGAATTTAAAGGTTTATGTCATTTTTCAAGTACAGTCGGATAGATAAATGTTCATTTAAATCTTTTTTGAAATACAGAAAAGTACAAATTAACATCCCAAAGATATAAAGGGAAATTGTTTTGGATGATTTTTAACAGAGTTTCATTTTAGAATATAAATGGCTATGATAGCCTGATATTTTGAAGAAACAATAAAAAAAGAGAGAGAACATGAAATACATGTATTTTCATAACCTCAGTTCTGTATATTTTAAAGCATTTGGATTATATACAAAAAGAAAATGTGTCTTATATACATTTGTTGTTTTCTTATAAAAAGTATCAAATATTTATAATATAATTTATATTTATATGTGTATTATTATTATTATTATTATTATTATTATTATTATTATTATTATTATTATTATAGTAAGTATAAAACGCGTACCTGTTTGTTAATAAATTGGCAGTTTGCTTATTTTTGGCTAAGATTTATAATTGGTTACATGCTTTCATGGATCCTGCTACACTGCTTGACTTGGGCTTCATCATGTGTTCTAAAAAAAATAAAAAAAAAGTAGGTGCTTTTTCAAATCTTACGAATCCCAAGGCCATTTACTGCAGATGAATCGCACACTGCATATGAGTGCAGCATATCATTATCTACCAGCACAATCTTCATCTGTCCATCAGAAGCTGATTGCTCTGCCAAGCATGAATGTTTGTCTAGTCAAACTATGGCAGTGGCTCTGGAAAAAAGAAAGACAGTGTGACACAAAACTGGTTCTGATGAAAACTGAGAGATTGACCCACTCTTCCCAGATCCTCATCATCAAAATTACTTCTGTCTCGCTCTCTGTGGGACACATTTACTACTGATGGTGTTTCAGATCACAGACATTAAGTGCACACACAGTGAAGGGACTGAAAGCGTCTCGGGCGTGTGCTGAATTTTGTATGCCACCTTCTGACCCTAGGGAAATAAAAGCTGACGGTAACACAGAGAAAAGCTTTTTAGATCTAAGCCAAGATGATTTATAACACTTTCAGTCCTTTCATTTTCAAATGGAGAGATCACCCCGTTTTTTTCATTCATTCATTCATTCATTCATTCATTCATTCATTCATTCATTCATTCATTCATCTGTCTTCACTAACCCTTTTTCTTGATCAGAGATGTAGTGGATCTGGACCCTATGCAAACCTGCATAAACACTGAAAGGACCCAAGAATCTCAACAGACAGTAAACTGAACTGAGGATCAAACTGGAGACCGAAATGAATACAACCATCATATTACTAAGCACACTGAATCTATGGTACCTTGACTAGTTCTTAGTAATAGTTAGTATTATTTATTATAGAAGTACTTAAGTAAGTGTTCTTGCCTGTTAAATTGGAGCTCTATATCTATAAAATATTGGAGCCAAATATCCAATAAAATATAAGTCAAATATCTAATTATAAAGTTTTTTTTAATCACTTTTATCTTCAGAGTGTCACAAAATTATCCATACAACGAAGACATTATGTATGGACAAATGGTTTATGTTTATTTATAAATCATCCTCTACATGATTGCCATTTCTTTTTAGAATTGTCTTTTTAGAAGTGTTCCTTTAAATGATGTTTGAGCTGGATCATTTCAAATTGTCAAAGGAAGTTATAAATAATATAATATATACTACACTACGTTTTATATATATATATACATATATACATATATACATATATACATACATACATATATATATATATATATATATATATATATATATATATATATATATATATATATATATATATATATATAGTGCATCTACACTATATATACAGTGCAGAAAAATTCTGTAAGGCATTTTGGACACTGTAATAACATACACTAGGGATCTCTGTTATATAAACACCTACTTTAGGCCATGTGAAGCTCTGTTTAATGCTTCTGTATCACAGAATCCAAAAAGAAAACTATTCTGAATTGCTACGTGGAAAGAAAGAAAGAAAGAAAGAAAGAAAGAAAGAAAGAAAGAAAGAAAGAAAGAAAGAAAGAAAGAAAAGATAAACACTAGATGGCAGTCTTCACTTTCACATGTCAGGGAGACACTGGAACTGTGACCTGACGTTTGTTTCTACTTGAATAACCAACATTACTTAAACCGACTTTATTACTACTTCTTTCATATATTTAACTGATGCTGACTGAATACATTTTTATATTTTATTTATTTATGTTTTAATTAACGGAACATGCGTAATGTTAAGTAGCAGTGTTGAGATACTAAGAAAGATTAAGCTGTTGACAAAGTCCATCGTTAAAAGTAAATAAATAAACCAATAAATGATTGATTCCAAATGTTCTGTGAATGAAAATAGTTGAGAACTTGAAAAATTCAGTTTAGCACGTTACAAGTAGTTGATCATTCATAAGAGATTCAGTGAGTGAGTGAGTGAACTTGCTGAGTCGACTCACTTGTGCACTAACACTTTGGCTCACTTTACCCAGTATTTTATTCCTTTCATTTTTCTAGATGAAAACGTGTTTGTCAAACAGCAGGATGTAAGTACCACGTGTGTGTGTGTGTGTGTGTGTGTGTGTGTGTGTGTAGCTTTGTGCACTTTTGTGCTGTGCTGTTCGGAGAGTTGCGCCATCTCATTCCGAAGGGCTCAATGGACTCAGCACTTCTTCCTCTGCTGATTTAGTGAGGATGAGGACAAAGCACTAATTAGGGGGTGTGTTACATACCAACCACTTTTTTTTCCCTTAACAAGCATACGATGTTATGAAAGTTTGTTTGTGAACACGATCATGATGAATTCGTTTTCAGACTCCCAGTATGCGCTGTTCCCAGCCGTGTATCAGAGGAGATGTTAATAGGTGTTCCAGGAAGCTGGCTGGCTTACGCGCTCAGACTCCATGTGGTTTGCGCACCGCTGTAATGCGCTCCTGGAGCCCTGGCTTCATAGCTAAGGCCTTTTGATCAGGTCTAGATGAGCCTTGACTGAATAGTCTGAAATGCAGACTGCAGCTTAAACAGCAGCTTCCAGAACTACTATTACTGCCGAATGAGATGACTTATTATTATAATTACACAAAATTATATGATTAGGCTCCAAACGTCAAAGTGCTGAGTAGGAGGACGCACTCAGGTGAATGTGTGAATGCGCGCGTCCACGTGCGTGCCAGTGTGTATGCGGTGTCTTGATCCGTACGATGTTTCTACACCGTGTGTGTGTGCGTGTGTGTGTGCGTGTGCATGGGTGTCGATGTGCCATCGTGTCTAAATGATATCCTTTCTAAGGCCCATGACAGACAGATATAAATGCAGCTTGTGAGTTGGTGAGGGATAATTGTGTGGTTAAAATGTTGAAAACTAATTTTCTCACTGCAGGATAACCACAGTGAGAGAAGAAAAGGCAGTTTTAATTTCACACACGCACATACACATGCTGGCCTGAGGACAGACAGCAGCTGTCAGCCTCTTTCTCACCGTCCTGTTTGTTTTCACACCAGGCATCCATTCCTCTTTCAATGGTTCTGATGAGAGATCTGTATACTGCCATGTCTGCAGAGATGTCAGAAAAAAAATGGTTTGAATTACTCCAAAGTGCATTAATCTAGCACATTGCATATGACAGCTGTAATATATGTTCATATAAACATACGCCACTGTCTTAAAGGCTAAATCCTGATGCTCAATCTTAATTCATTCTGATTTCTTGTCTAGATTTACTTTTTTTTTTTTGGACAACTGCTATCCTTCAGGTGTTTAGAGGTTCTCAGAGCTCTAATGCTGTATCGTGTTGCAGCTGATTATATATAAGTGGGGAAAAGTTGTTATTTAACAAGCGCTTGTGAAATGAGGCTCGCCTTAAGGAAATGTTACACCAACTTCACATGTAAATAATCACACTTTTTTCCACATACTATTTAGGCTGTATGTTTTGTGTTGAAATTGGCCACATTCTATGTGATTTTTGTCTTCACATGATTCTTTTAGTTTCACTCTCACATATGACTCAAATGAATAATTATTTTTCACATCATCATATATTGTTTTAATAATATTGAGTTGAATGTTCAATAATGTTTTTCACATAATCATACATGAGGAGAAACCCAAACAAATCAAAACAGAAAAAAAGTAATTATATGTGAATTTTGTGAAAGAGATGTTTTTTTTACCAGAGGCTTGCTTTGGGTTCGACCATGTTCAGCTTTAAATTTCTTTGTCATGTCACACATAGATGCTTAATGGCTTGTATGAAAGTAGACACTCAGGCCTTTAAGAATTTGTAGTCTATTTTCTGTTTCTGTAGTATTTCTGTTTTACCTAGCCCGCTTCATGCAGTATATTCATAGAAAAGTTTAAAAAGGTTATTTTTTTCACAAGTAAATGCTGACATCAACCCATTTCTGCTCTCTCAGATGCCCCTAGTGCTTGTTCATAAGCATATAAAAACGTCTCACACTGAAAGTGTCCTGACTCATTTTATATCAGATTTGTGCCAATAAAATAATTCATTTGTTTTTACTGATTGAAATGATTGGAACGCCAGTGTACTGATAAAAAAAGGTTTAAATGATGGCTTCAACTGTTAATATTTTTAACAGTATATTTTATTTAAGTATTGATGTGATTCTATATAATGGTATATAATGTAATTAATCACCATGGTGGTGCAGCGGGTCACAGTGTGGCTTTATAGCTCTAGGGGTTCCTATTTCAATCCTCAGCTTATATTTCTGTCTGCTGTAGTTTCACAAGTTCTATTGAATACAGGTTTATTTCTATATCAATTTTAATTTATTTAGCATTTATCTAGAAGTGCATTATTACACAATTACCGCTGGACATTGTCACAAATCAGCTTTACAGATATCCAGACATATGAAGCAGAAGTGACATTGGCATGGAAAAACTCCCTGAGATAAAACACTAACCCTAACCCTAAGAAGAAAACCTGAGAGGTCCTAGACTTATAAGGAAACCTCTCCTTATCTTAGGTCACTCTGGATAGTGTGAATATAGGCTATTACTCTTCTGTATATGTTGAAAGATCTATAGTATGAACATCAGGGTCATTTTTAATTTCATTATAGATTTGTCTGTAGATCCCATCTGAGGTCATCTACTGTTTAGTGAATACACATGTTCTTAGTGTTCTCGTGGTTGATGGTTTGATTCCCACATACCTTGTGTGTGTGAAGTTTACATGTTCTTCTGCTTTGGGGGTTTCATCTGGGTGCTCTAGTTTCCTCCCCTGTACAAAGACATGAGCAGTAGGCTGATTGTCATCTCTAAATTGTCCACAGTGTGTGTGTGTGTGTACCCTGTGATATGTTGGTACCCTGGGATTGACTCCAAGCTCCTGCAACCCTGTGTAAGTGGTAAAGAAAATGGATGGGTGTTCTCCTTGTGTCCTTGTAGGTTTCCTTCTCTTGTCTGAAAACATGGCTATGGTGTCCTATTCACTGTTCTCAGCATAGGCGGCAGCTGTATTTTCACCATGACCAAGATAAAGCAGTTACTGAAGATGAATAAAAGTAATGAATAATTCATGTAATAAATCTTATTACATCATCTGTTTTCTGTCCTATGATTTTAAATGTATGGCTTGTCAAAATGAATTCAGCCATCATGTGGTTTGAGGTGAAGATGTCTGCAATGATCTCAGTGAGGTCAGTGGGACTGTTTAGCAATTTCAGGAACATGTTTTTGTTTTGACGTTTGTGCACCCCCGACATCCACTGTGATTATTTTTAGCGTCCCTGTTTGATCTTTTTTTTTTTTTTTAAGGCAATTTCAAAATAAGCAATTTTTGGCTGTGTAAAATATACATTGTTGGTTTTAAGCACTTGTAATTTCTGAACTGCACGTAGTTATTTTTGAGAAGGTTATGCTTTAACTGACAGGCAGAAAAAGCATGTGCACACACACACAAAATAATCCAGAGCAGCTATTCACAGAGTCATCCCACCCGAAGCGTTTTATTATATCTGAACTGCTGGGTGTGTTGAAAAATAGATATTTCACAGTCTGGCCCGGTTAATGAGTGGGTGTTTAGTTTCATGGTTTTGTATTCTTGTGTGTATTTATGTATTGAGCACTAGCCTGTTATATCAAGATACTGTGTGTGGTTAAGACAGAGCCGTACTGAACAGAGCTGTTTTTTAGGCAGCAAGTGATCAATTCGAGACTTGGTACTCTTCGTATGTAATAGTTGGCTTAGGTTTTAAGCTTTAATTTGGGATGATGGAAAAACACTGCGTCTTACTGAGTGCTTGGAGGAGACAGTTTTTCAGAAAGTAATTACAATGATGTAATAAATCCAAACTGTATCCATAAATCCGCTGTATCCAGACTAAAGAATTGGTTACTTTATATTCCTGTTGTTGTTAATTACATTTATAACAACAACATTTATAAGATTTATGAGGTTTTTGATCACACTGTAAAGTCCACTGGAATATCACATTATAATTCTCACAGGATATCTCATCTCAGTATATGGATTCTTTGTGTGTGTGAGTGTGTGTGTGTTTGGGGGTGGATGCAGTCCGGCAGAGGCTGGCGTCTGTGGCCAGGTCCAAGATGATGTGCGTATGAGTGCTATTCCAGGCTTACTGTGTCTGGCTCCCATAAAGCCTGAGCTGTGCTGTGGCAGACAGGGCCTGCTCCACACTTTACACACTGAGTGTGAATGAATACATCACCACCACACTGCTCTGATGTGGTCCAAAGCCTGTGTGGTCCCCGGAGGAGTAAAGGGGAGGGAGGCAGGGGAAAGGGTGGGAGGGTCAGCCTTTTTTCTGACTCTCTCTCTCATCTTCAATTATTTAAGAAGTAGATGTGAGTCATGCGAGTCTTAAGAGAGTTTAAAAGACTGGCTATATACTTCTATTCAAATTGACTGTTGGAGAAAAAACAACGGTTTAGTTATTTATTTATTTATTTATTTATTTATTTTCAGAAGCACAAGTAGCAGCATAAATTATAAAGATAGAAGCTAACAGACTAGAAACTAACAAAACCTATTCTACATATATAACATTTGTTAGTGTGTTTTATACATTTATCTGTCAATTTATTTACATAGATCTGCATAAATTAATGTAAATACATTAGTTCAATTTTGTTATGATGTAAATATGGAAAAGTGAAATATTAACAGCAAATATAAAGAAATAAAAAAAGAAATAGCATTGCTATGTAATGTTTGACTACATGAATTTATTTAATCACCCTTAGTTTCTGCTTTCATGTGGTGCATCTGGAATCTGTTCCAGGAATACAGGGGGTGAGGTGAGAATACATACCCTAGATGTGACTCCAGTTCATCAGCGGCACCACACCCACACACACACACACCCACACCCACACACACACACACACACACACACACACACACACACCCACACACACACACACACACACACACACACACACACACACTTATACATACACTTGTTTACACTTACAGGCAATTTAGAATTGCCTCTAAATATTTTTGAGTGGAAACCAGAGAATCCACACAGAGAACATGTACAGCACAGATATTAACCCAATCTCAGGACTGAAACCTGAAGCTGTGAGCCGCAACACCACCATGCCACCCAAGATCTCTTAAAAAAAAAAAAAACCTGTAAGGAAGCAAAAGTGTCCATTATATGATCTTTGAAGTAAGTGCTTGAACAGAAATTGAAACAGTTTTGATCTCAGGCTGCTGTATATTTTTGCAATACCATGTTTTCTGCAACTGAATTATTAGCACACTCATTACTGGAATTGTGACGTGTCCGCTGATTTGCAGCTGAAACTTTATTATGTGTTTTTGATGTGTTTTTCTTCTTATGAATTTCTTGCACAGCTAAAGCTCACTTCCTCTTTGACATTACTGTGGAAAGTTTGAGGCCGGCGTTCCACATGGTGACTGTTTAGCTTGTTTTATTATTCATTTTCCAATGTCTTTTTAAGTCAGTGCCAGAGCACTTGTTTGACAGTAGCTGGCTCATTTTGTTCAATGCTGTTGAGCAATAAAGCTGGTGAGTGGCTAGGCAGCCCACACAGAGAGGCATGCTCTTGCTAATGTTGTGTTTACCCAAACCTGCTCTTATCACCCAGCTCTTATTGCTCTCTTATTGCACATCATTTACTTAATGCCTTCTCACCTCTACCATTATGCAACCACAGCGGCATTCAAGGCACGAAGCTAACTCATCGTATCCAAAACTGCCTCACTGAGAACAATGAGTATAAGAATGCAGGTGGATTTTTTAAAGAATATCTTACCATTCAATTAGTGGACACATTTATCAGGCAGAATTTATCATGTCCTCATATTAATCTCTTTATGACTTCTCCCTTATCTGCAGCTTTTACACACGTGTTGTTGAGTTCTTACGGCTGCTGTATGTATTGATGTACAGGTTCAGCTTGGAAACAAACACCATAATTACATAGTCTCACCGCTCCTCTTATGTTTCTTCCTATTTACACTTGGTCCCAGTTACTTGGCATAAAGCAGACTCACCACTTATCATTCTGGTTAGAAAGAATAGTTAAGAGTGTTTTCCTAGTAAACCTAGGCCCTCACGACCAGACTGTGTAACAGTTTCTTCCCACAAGCCATCAGACTTCTCAACAACTGAACTGTACTGCACTGAGCACAACATACACACACATGATCTGTATGGACTGCAAAGACCCTCACAAAACACACACACTGACACAACATACTGTTTACATGCTGCTTACAATCCAGCAAACTGTTTACATGCTGTTTTGCACACCTTTTCTGTTGTTTTTGCACAAACTGTCCCAACATTTCAGCCGTTTTTGCACATATTGTACAATATCTCAGCCATTTCGCACAAACTATATAATATTTCAGACATTTGCTGTTTTTTTTTTTGTTTTTTTGTTTTTTTTGTGCACAATTCTATATATTATCCCAAGGACCTGCTGCTAAGAAACTGTGTTCATTCTAATGTTACTGCACGAAATATTGTTTGAACATTCAGTATTCACACACAGTATTAACACTGGTCGGTCTGTTTACTATTTATTGTCTTTTGTGTACTGCATTTTTTGTACTTTTTGTATTGTCTTGTAACTTTGTGTCTGCACTGTCTCTTGTCCTGCACTGTCTTTTGTCCTGCACTGTCTTTTGTCCTGCACTGTCTTGTCTGTCTTGTTTGTCTTGTCCTGCACTGTTTGCACCAGGTTGCACAGTTGCACTTTATGTGGCTAGGACTACTTACAAGTCTTTAGCCCTGTCTTTGTTTTCATGTAGCACCTTGATCCTGGAGAAACGTTGTCTCATTTCACTATGTACTGCAACAGCTATATATGGTTGAAATGACAATAAAAGCTTCTTGACTTGACTTGACTTGAAATGCTTTTTTTTCTTGTAATACTTGTAATACTTCTAAATAGTCTAATAGTTCTAAATGATACCTGTTATAAGCGATGAACTACAGGTCTGTACGATATAATTCCTGAGAAGTTTGTTTAACAAATCCCAGTAGCTCCTGCAAAGCCCATCGTGCACATGTCTAATATGCACCTTCTGATCATTCTAATTACCGGTTTTGATTTAAATCAACAATCCATGATGTTTCTGGATTTTATAAGGAATTTGCTCACACAGTGTTATTGTCAGCAGTATTATGTAAACGGTTGTTCTACTCAGGAGTCAGGACAGGTGTATGTATGTAGTGTGCTCAGATGATTAATGAAACTCCTTCTTCATCTGACATCCTTGTTTAACTCAGAGTAGCTTGTTGACATGTTTGATTAGTCTCTACTGCAGGATAATTGGGTGAAGAGCAAAACAACATGACGATGTGATAAACAAGAGAAAACACTCATTAGCTCAATGAGCAGAACTGGCCACCTGTTTACTGTTTCCCTGCTGCTCAGATCTGGCAGCAACAGACTGTAAAACTTTATGTAAAAAGCAACATTTAAAGCCTAAGTGCATCTATAGTGTGACCAGCAAACACAAGCTACTAATGCATACCAAAATAAAGGCGGCCTTTGTCATTTCCATTACATTCCTATTAACGTCTGGTAACGTTTCCTGTTTTAGCCAGATCGCCACATTGGAACAGAAAAGTGCATTAGCATAATATCATTACATCACTATTATATAGAACACCAATATCACCTTATTGTGCTAAAAGAACATTTAATCACATCTGCTCATTTAATCTTCTAATATGTGGCCAAACCTGTGTTTTCTGTACTTTCTACTTTGACCACTAGAGGGAGAAGAGGACTTCCATACGAAATGATGTGTCTCAAATCACATAACATGACCTAATACTAAAAAGTACTTGCTTTGTACTAATTTTGATGGTTTGTACATACAGAAAGAATTTTAACGGGGTTAATACATGGGTGTGTTCAATTAAAATACGAAGCCTTTTTTTATTTTAGGAAAATGGTGCTGAAAGTGGACATGATGTAAAGGACATTTTATACTGTGCCAGTCTGAGGTGGTATATAGTAAATACCCAAATTCGTTACTCAAGTACAAGGGCAAGTACTCATCAAAATAAATCATCTGGTAAAAGCTGAATTACAGCTTCAGCTTCTTCAATTCAGTTCAAATCAATAACTAATCACTTACATTCACTTACTTTATAAAAAATTGTCTGAAAGATTTAAAAAAATACTGTATATGTCATATCACACAGAATTTTTACCAATAACCCTAATATGGTGCTTTATTTCAATTGCTCAAATTGTATCTAGCATGATAAGACCTTTGACTACTATAGTTCAATCTTAATAGCTAGCACTTCACTTTCTAAACATCCCTGATATACAAAATATACTACAGTCATAGGGTTTACATTTTTTTTTTCGTAAAGGTACATTTATTAACACTTATTTCTGATATGGAGGTGACGTCTGCTATTGGAGCTATCTGATATTGCGTTATGTTCTGTGTAATTGGTCACAGTTTAGATACAAAATCCCCCAACTGCTGTTTCTGGTACTCATGATGGCTCTGTCTGTTAGCCGCTAAAGCTCATGCTTTCATTTCTATGTGATGGAGCTTTTTATCCATTAAGAATAGCACAAGAATGTGCTTTGAAACACTGCTAACATTTATTGTATGTAACTGTTTGTTAATCCGATGTTTATTTATTTGTGTGTGTGCTATATTAAAAGAGTAATGGAACTCTCCCTAGACATGAGTTTATGTGGTAATGTCTCATCTGAGACTGCTTTAAAACCGCAGTGGGACAGTTAGGCCGATTTGTGGCAATGTCAAAAACACCACACACATGCACACACACATACGCACACACACACAAGCACACACACACACTCGCACACACACACATTTATCTTACTTTTATCATTATAAATGCAGCTAATTAATGCTATACAAACAATATCCTTGCTGGGACATATAGTCCCCACCGAGACATGAAAGTACACACACACACACACACACACAGATACACACACGCACACACAGAGCTATGCATAATTGTACAAAAATTTAAATTGACAGTCTAAATTTCATTAATCATCCTTCTCTGTAAACAGTTAAAGCAGTGGAATGCATTGTAAAGAGTTTCCAAATCATTCCAAATTGCATGCCTTGATTCATACCTTGTGGTTGAACGTCGTAGCATACTGTCTGAGAGATTCCATTTTTACTATAACTGTCACTGCATGGGAAAATACTGAATGACAGTTCAGTGGCCACTCAATGTATGATGAGATTTTGTTCATTATAAAAACACACACTGAAAACTGAAACAGAAAATCTTGAAATCTGAATTTCATTAATGATCCTCCTCTGTAGATGGTTAAAGCAGTCATATGCATTGTAAATTGTACAAGGATAACACAATGTCAGAGTTTGTGTCATTCCAAATTGCACGCTCTGATCCCTAGGTGAATTTGTGCACCTCAGCACAGCTCCAGGCCACTAACCACAGACTGAATGTCTTCTCAGTTTGAACAATAAGGAGCATTTTTCCCCCCTTGTTTGTGGCTTGTTTCAGACTTCTCCACAATTTTGGCCTTCATTTCTATGTGTGGTTTGGTAAGAGATAGTTTAAACATGTAATATCATATACATCAAACTCCAGACTAAGTGCTTGCACACATCTGTTTCAGCTTGTCATCTCAGCTTTCTGTGAAATGGCCAATGCAGACCTGTAGGATGAGAGAGCTAATGTATATTTCATTCAGGACCTCTGTAGAATATGAAAAGTACACAAATGGATTCCATATGACATTATGCTGAACTCCTTCTCCTATCTAACCGTCATGCTGCTACCTTTCCAGCCAGCTCTCTCTTTCATTGCTCTCACTTTCTAATGAAGGTTCATGACCCATAGAGGCTGTTCCGCACAGCTGCACACCTCCCCGTCTGTCTCTGATCGTCAGTCAGTCTGTCTCTCACCCCTACTCAGTGTGTGTTCGTATGTCTTGTCGTGCTTAGAGGCAGATGTGTCTGGCTTTTGTCTGTCTGAATGTTGAGGGTGGGAAGAAAATGCGGATGATTTTTGGAGTACATCAATGATTGTTGGCCAAACTAACAGACACTGTTTACTATATTTGCTTTAGTCAGGTGTTCTTTTTGTTTATTTTATTCAAGAGAGCCAAGAATCAAGAATGTTCCTCCAAGACCCTGGTGCTACAAAAAACACAGAGCTACATAAAGAACACAGAATTAAGGATTAAGTAAAAATTAAATGAAAAGTTTCTCATAAAAAATATATATATTTTTTTTTTTTCCAAATTCATGTCTCTCATTTTTATGACATATAAATTATAACCATGAATTGAGTTTTTGTCATTGAAAATCTTAGCAAACTTTCTGAGAGAGATGATTTTCACTGTTACTGTCACTGCATGGAAAAAGACTCAATGACAATTCAGTGGGCACTTATTGTATGACGGTATTTTGTTCGTTATTAGCCATAGTTTGCAACCAAGCAAGCCCCAAATGTTCCAAAATGTAAACATGAAAAATGGAAAATCTAAACATTTAAACTTAACCACTAATTAATTGCCTCATCATTATTGTCTCATTATTATTTCTTGTTTAAAACTTGACCAAGGACAGTTTCCATCGTCATAGTTTCCAGTACGTATTTGCCTGCATTTACACGCGCTCGCACACACAAACACACACAGACACACACACAAACACACACACACAAACACACACACAGAAAAAGAGACACAGAGAGAGGGAGCTCTGTTTCTGATTATTTTAATGGAGCCGCTAAATTATGACTCAGTGTGAGGCCAATTTGTGGTGGGTGAAAAGTGGAGCCTTTTTTATAGAGTCATAGACACGACAGGTCATATTATCACATAATCCGAGAGAAATACAGATATAATTCCAGTATTATTCAAATTGTCTCTCAAAAGCTTGAAAGATTTACATTCCATAATACATTTTGTGTTTTATAAAGAACTGTCTGTGATTTTGTCATCTGTCCAGGCTGTCACACATTTGATATAGCCTGTTACAGTTATGGAAAATTGTCTTTCCAATTTTATCCCATATATTACTATACTACACTAGAGAGCTGAGCTGTCAGAGAGCCAGGAGCTGAAACTGTGGGAAGATTCTACACTAACTGTGAGTCAGCATCTGCAAAAGCTTCAGAGGTTCTTGGACTTCGAGCTTATGATTAAAGATATTTTCTGGATGATGTCAAACGTTTGCTTTTACGTAATCATACAGGATATTTCCCTGCAAGTTCCACTTCTATCTTGATCAACTACAAACTGAATTTATTTACGCTGGACATTTAGAGGAAAGTTTCTTACATATGCACCACACTGAGGTCTAATCTAATACTGACCCCTGTGCCTCGATCTCTGACCCCTGTCTGTCCCCTTCACAGAGCTTAGACAACCAGTGATTTTAATAATGGGCATTTCCTTCTCTTCTAGTTTTAGTTTAAAAGATGCACAGTAAATCTTCCAAAAGCTGATATTTTTATATGACCAAATATTAATTATCAATTACAAATATTTTTTAGTGTTTTTTTATATTGTTTGATTTAAATAGAAAAAAAAACATGCATTTGTTGTATCCAGTATTGCTGATAAAAATGACTTGTCAAATAACTAATTTATTGATTGATTGATTTATTAATTTACTTACTTACATACTTATTGTTAGTAACACTAAACTCAAACAACCAAAATACAGATGGACCTATAATTTTTAATGCTTATGCTTATATTATTATTAATTATTATTATTATTTGTTTGTTTGTTTTATTTATAACAGTATTTTCTCAGGTTCTGTGGTTGTATTTGTTCTTTATGTCCATTAGCTGTGTGTCGGTGTGTGTTTGGAAGCATGTGAAGTTCAGTAGTGAGAGGATGTGTCTGAAGCCATGGCCTCACTGTGGCGTCACTGGCAGTGAGGCTGTAATTTCAGAGCCTTTGATGTGCTGTGTATGGCGTTACCTGTAGACTGTAGTCGTCTCCTCTCTCGTCGTATTCATTTATCTGTCTCTTCCTGCCTTCCTCTTGTTCTTTCAGCTTCTCTATCTTTCGTTCTCTGTCTCTTCCTGGCCATTGGTTTCTAAGTGCTATGTGGTGTGACCTAACCACTATAATAGCCTCCTGATCTATCAGTTTCTCTCTCTCTCTCTCTCTCTCTCTCTCTCTCTCTCTCTCTGTGTGTGCCTGCTTTTAGACTAGCTTTGATCTTTGATGTTGGCGTTACCTGCAGTTGTCTCTTTCTCATTCATTTCCATTTCTCTGTCTATCTCCCCCTCTCCCTGCTTAAAGAAGCTGATTATGTGTAATTACTCTATTTTGCAGTAGGCTGTCATGGTGCCTCTTAAGAGTGGTGGGAGAAAGAGCACAGGGGGAGACAGTACACAGAGTGCCTGGACAGCCCTGACGCCACAGTGGAGAGACAAGGAGACGAAAGAAAGAGAAAAACAGACAGACCTGCTCATTAACCCCCCTCACACACACACACACACACACACACACACACACACACACACACACACACACACACTCACACACACACACACACACACGGAGCTAGTAAACCTCAGGAGAGCCACTAAGTTGCCCAAAATATACCACAGTCCTCTGCTCCAAATTCCTCTTAACTGGTACACTACCCTTCCCAACTGTAGACCACTTGATTGCTCAGTATGTCCACAATATACCTCATCAAATTCTCTTCTGAGGCCCAGACTTCCTTTATGCCAGAAGTGTGTAAAAGAAAGCATAAACCGTCATTACACCTAATACATTTCACCCTCATCTCTCTCTCTCACACACACACACACACTCTCTCTGGTCAGTAAGAATGCTTTACCGGCGTTAAGGTTAAAATAGATCAAGTAAATCAATTGGATTATAAATTAAACTGGTACATCATTTTACCAGTATCTGTTCACATACAGAACACTGCAATACTTACTCACTTACTTACTCACTGATTAATACTTACAAATTCTTGAATGAATAAATGAATGATGTATGAAAGAAGAAATAAGCAAATCACATAACAGTTAAAGAAAGAGGATCGTTTGGTGCCGCCCTGTCCTTCCGGCTGTGACACTCTGTAAGCTTTTTTTGCAGGGAACCCTGTTGTGTATCCCACATCAAGCCAAAAATCTTTCAAATTAAAATATAAATAACTAATAAAACGATATGGCTGTCATGCAGATGAATAGAAACATTTAATACTGTTAAACCGTGTCTATTCTATAGCAACTCTGCCACTTTGCCTGAAATCATCATTTAATCGTAAGTTTGTAATATTTACCATTAAATAGAGTTTCAATTAGAATCTAACAAATTGTTTTCGCTACTGTAATCAGTGCTAGTCTAACCTGCCATTAGCAAAGAAAACATGCTAACTTATAAATTATAGCTAGTTAGTGTTAGCAAATTTGTGAAAATTACTTCAACTTTCTTTAATTCATGCCTTATTTCACAGAAGTCTTTGCTTGCTCAAGCAAAATGAAGTCTGGTGGTTTATACATATACAACACACACACATATATTATATATATTAGAAACAAACACAGATAGCTATATTGCTAACATTAAAGGTTATAGCCAATGATAAATTGGAAAAAAATCTCAATTACCTGTTTTTCTACGCTAATGAACTTGACTGTGTATTAAACTGAAAATACTGGATGCTACACTGAGCATGTGTAGTGTACAGGCATTGAGAAGGCACAAAGAGAAGAGACTTTGTTTTTAACAAGGTTTAAATAGAAATAAAACGAGTAAAATCTATGTTTGTTTAAAATACTTACAAGTATTCAAATTCAGGAATTTTCAAGTAAAGTATAAGTACACCAAATACATAGTAAACAAAGTAAAACTACTGATGTATTGCCCTCTCCTGATTCCAAATGGCTTGTAAAGTCCTTATAAAATGGTTTTGGCATTATGATTTGATTCCAATTGTTGATATATTTACTTCAAAAAGCAAATCAGTGAGGGAAACCAGTCCTGTCAGCACTGATTAATTTTCACAACAGCCAACAGCAGTTACGATACTCCACACCTCCTGCTGAGACTAACAAACTCAGCTCTGGTAGAGCATACCAGATAAATGATGCAGCTGAGAGGTAATTTATTTCATATATAGTCATATTTTCAGCTGTGTAGGATTTCACACTGCCAATGTGTCCATTGCGAGTTTGTCATGCTCTAGAGGTTTCCAACCACGGCACCTTGGATTAGTACTGGGCCATGTCTCGTTTATTACAATCTCCCTTCCGGTACCGAGGGCATTAGGTTTTCTAAAGAGGGAAAATACTTTACATTTACATAAGACAGAAAAATAAAGTTGTATTGAGAAACAAACGCATACTCCGATAATAAAAACAAAAATGGTTAGTTACTTTTGGATTTTCCCATTAGGTTTCACCACAGCAAATCTTCTGTTTCCACCTAACTCTATCCTCGGCATCCTCTACTCTCGCACCAATTGACTTCATGTCCTTTTTTAACACATCCATAAATCTCCTCTTTGTCCTTCCTCTTGACCCCTTACCTGGCAGCTCCCTCTCCAACATCGTTTTACCAATACAACTGTAAATAGTCTCTATTTCCTACTGCATTGTACACCTTTCTTTTGAATCTTGCTGACACTCTTCTGTCACACAACACTCATGACACCTTTCTCCACCCACTCCAAACCACCTGCACTCGCCTCTTCACCTCTTTTCCATACTCCCTGTCGCACTGGACGGTTGACCCCAAATACTTAAACTCCTTAATGAACTCAGCCCCCTGTAACTTCACTGTTCTACTTCCCTCCGTCTTGTTCAAACACATCTTACTACAACTGGCTTTTATTCCTCTTCTTTCCAGAGCAGACATCCACTCTCTACTTTCACTGTAGATCACAATGTCATCCGTAAACATTGTCCATGAAGATTCCAGTCTGACTTTATCTGTCAACCTGTCCATCACCATAGCAAACCAGAAGGGACTCAAAGCTGATCCGTGATGCAGCCCCATCTCCACCTCGAACTCCCCTGTCTGACCTACAGCACATCTCACTGCTGTCATACTCCTCTCATACATATCCTGAACTACTCTGATGTACTTCTCTGCCACTCCTGATATCCCCATACAGTACCATAACTCCTCTCTTGGCACCTTGTAATAAAGACACAGTGCAGCTCCTTCTGACCATCGCTGTACTTCTCCATTAACATTCTCAGAGCAAAAATTGCATCAATAGTGTCCTTTCTTTACATGAAGCCATACTGCTGCTCACAAATATCCACTTCCTTTCTTAATCTAGCTTCCACTACTCTTTCCCATGGCTTCATTGTGTTGATGAGCCAACTGTATACCTTTGTACAGTAGTTTCTACAACTCTGCACAGTACCCTTGTTCTTAAAGATTGGGACTAGAACACTTCTCCTGCATTCCTCAGGCATTTTCTCACCTAAAATCCCAGTATACACTTCATACACTAGACTGTGAAGTACATAGTATATATGTGCATAGTGTGTAGAATGCCATTTAGGAGCATCTTGAGTTTTAACTTTCCACTTCCAGGTTGAATGTTTCTCATGGGACCATCTAGTGTAATGCAGCTTGTAATGTTGTACATGTTTGAGATCAAGGTTTTTTTATATAAATATACACATACATCAAAGAGGGAAAAGGTGCTAGTTCAAGTGTTCTGACAAATTTCACACTTTGTTGTCCCTGTCTTTGATTTAATGGACAATTTAATTGTGGATCTCCTTCTAGCTGGCAGAAATTAGGTTTCATTTGTATTAATATTACACATGCAATCCACCTCTGTCTTAGCCTGCACTGAGCCCACAGTCTCTCCTCTCTCCTCTCAGGGCAGCCAGGATTTCCTCCCTTACTTTCAAGGCTCTAGTGTCATAGCAGGATTAAGCTTTAGTAGGGCAGAATTCATCTCAGTTTGCTTTAGTGGACATACAGAATAAATACAAGCATAAATCTATATATATATATATATATTCTCTCTGGTGGGTGTGTAAATTTCTAGAATTCCTGGTATGTTTCACAATTTGTTGGCCCTGTGACTGATTTACCTCGTTGAGACAAAAGAATAAGTAAATAAATGATTTGCATTAGATGGAATTAGTACATCTAACAAACAGGATACCAGACAAACTAATGTGTGTGTCTGTGTGTGTGTCTGTGTGCTTTTGATGGGGGTGGCAAACTTAACTTATTTATTTTCCTGCATGTTATCCCCTTTGTAGCTCTCTAATCTTTCTTAATGTCACTCTCCTCTAATGCTTTTTTTCCTTTTTGCCCCACTGCTTTTCCGTCCTGCTTCCTTCCTCTGGTGCTGATGGTGCCACTGGGTCTGTGTGGGGTTCTGCTAATGCCACACAGGCGGAGAGTCAGGTTTCAGTTGCGGCTGGTCCTCTTGCTCTGGTCCCATCAGTCCCCCGGAGCTGAGTCTGCACTACCGTTGCTACCAGCTTTTAATTTTATGACCCTGCTAAGCATCCGCTAAATGATCTCTCAGTCTGTAAAAACAGCTTTATAAAGATGTCTGGAAAAGGGCTTGGGCCCTGTGTGACTGTGTGTGTGTGTGTGTGTGTGTACATAGAATATATATTTTGAGTAGTGTATACATTAGATAGAAGCATGTGTCTGGATTTTTTATGTGTTTTATGTCTAATCCAGATATCTGTGGTCAAATTCAAGGAATTATCATTATATCACAGTACTGCTGATTCTCTATTTTGATTGGTTTAGAATGTTTTAATTAATTTTCAGATTGATTAAAAGCTGCTCTGACAGTAGTTCTGACTAGATTTTTTCATTTAAATCACAGGTTTCTATTATAAGCTTATTCTTATAAATTATTGTTTTTACAATAGCTGCTAGTTCACAAGCACTTCTGTAGTGGATTTATGAATAAGATGATAATAAAAATAATAAATAAATAATAATTATAATAATAATAATAATAATAATAATAATAATAATAATAATAATAATAATAATAATTGTGCTGCCTCCAAAGGGAGAAACTGTGTTTGAGATTTTTATCCTTCCAGACATGCCGTAGTTTATCTTTGCGACAGAAAGTTATAATTAATTGAGTTAGTGGCTGTTTTTTTTTTTACTGTTACTTTTTTTTTATACCTAAATAACATATGTCTGTAAGTACAAAGTTTTAATTTGTATAACTTATGTCAGTATCTGGTTTCCATATATTAGCATCAGGCTAATCATTAGCTATTTAATCTGAAAGAAAATGTTAAAAAACCTGTTAGCTATCTGTCAAGCTAGAAGCAGCACACTACACTAGCAAGGACAGAATAGTGAAAAGACAGACGTCTACGGGCAGCTAAAGAAGAGATATTGGCACAGAAACACAGCATTCTTCATTTATTAAAGTAACACAGATTATATAAAGAAAACTCTACATGATCAACATGATCTCAGTTTTCCAGCATCTCACGTTCCAGTCAGCATTCCTCGGCCAGTGTTATGGTGGCCAAGGCACATGCAAAAGTAGAGGCTGGACGAACACAAGGATCATTTGCTCGGAAAGAAGCAGGAATGATAAGGGCACAAGCCTATATCGAAGAGGAACAACAAAAGGCCACAGCCAAAGTTGCTAAGAAGAAAGCTGCACTTAATGCCAGCTTGCATGCATGGAAGGCATCCTATATTAATTCTACTGAACAAAAAACACCAACAAGAGAGGAAGTTGATCTTTTCTGTAAATGACGGTCCAAAATCATCAAAGCATACAAAGATGTTGAGGGCTGTGCACATTAATGACACAAGAGCAGGAGTCAGTAAAGTGTGGCAAAGGGTGCAGGGCTGCTATAGGTTGCCTGAAATAATAGAAAATTCCCTTCTAAAAACTTTTTTGCAAAAATCATGAATAGAGAAAATCACAGACTGAGAGAATTGGGAGACGTTCTAATGGAGCTCCACACAGCTTGTACAGATGGATTCCTACCTGGTCTTAACTACCCTGTGGCATCACTCAGACATGATATTTGCAATTTCCCACGTCACTGTGTTAAACTTACCTTTATGTTTGTTACTGCAGAGAGATGTACCAATAGTCTCCCAGAATCATCATCCATGATTGTTTCGCCATCTGATCCCACAGAACTTGATAATTTATTGACTATTTAGAGTCAGTGTTTTGTTACACCCTAGATATTATAGCTCCACTTAAAAAGAAAGTAATTTAATAGAAAAAACTAGCACCCTGGTACCAAGACCACACAAAATGTAAAACAATCAGATAGGAAATTAGAACTTAAATGGCATCAAACTAAATTATTATTATTTCGGTTAACATGGAGAGAAAGCCTCCATAGCTACAAAACATCTTTGTGCTGCTAGATCAGTGTATTTCTCCAGCCTAATTAAAAATAACAAAAACAGTCCTAAATTTTTATTTAATACTGTAGCAAAATTAACTAGAAATAAAAACTGTTGAAAAAGCACACGCCATATATTTGTAACAGTAATGGCTTCATTAATTATTTCAATGGAAAAAGTTATAACATCAGGCAGAATTCAGAGCATTAAATTAATACCAGTCAATTTGATCGATAATGCCTTAGATAATATTTCTGTTCTTGATCACCACTTAGAGTATTTATTCCCCTTCGATTTCACTGATTTCTTCTCTAGAATTATCAACCTTTATACTTGCTCCCTTATCCACATGTTTTTTTTAAACAGATATTACCAGTAGCTACCAAACCCATTATAAAAATAATAACTTCTTTAAGCTCCTGTCCAACTATAGGCCAATATCAAACATCCCTATTATCTTCAAGATCCGAGAAAATAATGTAGCACAGCAGTTATGCTCATACCTACATAGGAATAATATTCATGCATTTTATCAGTCAGGATTTATGCTTCATCATAGCACAAAGACAGCACTGGTAAATAACCTGTTACTTTCCTCTGATCAGCGTTGTGTCTCTTTGCTGGCGTTACTTGATCTTAGTGCAGCTTTTGACACCATTGCCCAAGCTATTTTACTTGATAGGCTAGAACATGTTGTTGGTTTTAAAGGGTCAGCCCTCTCCTGGCTCAGGTCTTATTTGACTGATTGATATCAGTTCACATATCTAAATGGTGACTACTCTGAACATACTAAGGAAATGTTCTGTGTTTTGCAAGGTTCTGTTTTAAGCCCATTGCTTTTCTCCCTATATATGCTACCCCTTGATGGAATTATTCATAAACATGGTATTGGCTCCCACTTTTATCCTGATGATAAGTCAGATGTAAGAAACCAGATTAATGAGCTTGAACATTGTGTGAAGATTCTGCTTATCTCTTAAAAGCACAGAATTGTTTTTACTAGGACCACAGCCAGAAGTAAGCTTTTTGAACTCTGGATGGTCTTTCTGTTTCATCATGTGCAGCAGTAAAAGATCTTGGTGTGATTATTGACACCGTTCATGATACTACATGATGCAGAAACATTTGTTACCTCTAGGTTGGATTACTGTAATGCTTGTCTGGATGTTCTAGTAGGAGCATAAGCAAGCTTAATGAATTGTTAAAATTGCTATGTAACATAAGATATCAACCGCTATCCTTCAGATAAAAGAATGGTCGAGACAGACATACAGTGCCCAATATATAACAAACTACATCCTCTAAAGAAGTGCAGTGGTTTTAGGAGCAAACCTTTTCCTGGGCCGATATATATATCACGGGTTCACAAAGTCAGAGGACACTGTTGTGGGCCCAATAATGCCCCATAAGCCCAGCGCCTCATCCTTGGCTTGGTCATAATAGGAGTCTGCCTAGGGGTGCTCATTTGCCAGTTAATGTAAATGCTTACAGGACATGTGCACTGAACAATGGCCGCATATCACTTCTTGATCCATGTAACAGCATCCACATTAAAGAGTGCATCAACACTGCAGTATTCCACTGTACTCCTTCAAGCATTGCTACTAGTAACTTTGACAAAACTGATTGTATTGGTATGGAACCTTTGGGTAGCACCTTTACCCTTCAGAAGAACGAGGCATACAATCGAGACCAAGTAGCTAAGCTTCTTGCGTCACTATGCCGCATGCTGGAAAAACGGCTGGACATGAAAAAATTTTCTTGACGTTTTTTGGCCTTATGATGAAACTCTTTGAGTCAGGCTATGCTGAACCAGCTCCACAATTCAACATTGATCAAGAGTGCTGGTACCTACCAAACTTTAGTGTCTACCAGCCTTGCCATGGTGTTGTCTACCTGAATAATGTCCTCTTGAGTGGCCCAGACTTGAACAAAACTCTCCATGGAGTCCTCCTACATTTCCTTAGAGAACCTATCACTGTAATGGCAAAAATGGCAACAAATATTCTATTGCTTTATTGTCTGGCAGGACCACCATGACTTTTTACACTTTTTGTGGTTTGAAGACAATGATCAGAGAGTACTGAATGACAGTACATGTGTTTGGCAATAGCCTTCCCTGGCCATTGACATATACAGCTTGAGTAGGGCTCTTTTGGCAGGGCAATATAAATACTGACACCAAAGATGTCTGCGTTCTTAAAAGGATAAAACATATGCTTGCAGACTCAAACATTTATCTCCATAAAATAGCCCCTAACAGTCCCATAACAGAAGCATTTTCAAGGAATTGAAAGATCTGGACATTGGCACCAAACCCATACCCCTCAACTGGAACTTGCCATTCAAGAAAAGCCATTTATTCTGAGTGGTGTTCTTTCAACAATCAACAGCTTGTTGAACTATAAAATAACTGGAATACTGAATAATTGGAATACTGAGGGGGAAATTGTTTTTGTTAGCATTGGTGTTTCAGGGAGGATATGTAGCTTGCAAGCATGTGCAGCTTGTTAACTAAAGTATGTTTATTTTGTAAATCTGTATATACTATAGACAGGACTATAATCTGACCAGGTGGAGACAGTCAGTCCCCAAATAGAGACAAAGTTCACAAAATTCAGAGTCTTCACTTCCCTAAACAATTCAATATTAGCAGCTATTTTTTTTTCCACAGAAGACCTTTATAGCTGGCTAGTTAGCATTTACACAAACATTTTTGTCATCACCTGCAAAATAATTAGGGAGATCTGCTAGCTAGGTAGGCTAAGATAAGTCTACTACAGCAATAACGTCTGGCACACTGTGAACACAAACTGATATACAATATTATATGCAAAGCAAGTAAATATTAGCAATATCTTGATGTAGTTAAAATATTCTTCATTATACAAGCAGAAAAGTCAAGTTCACTACTTTTATTAAAGTTATTATTTATATTTTATTCATTTATTTTTTTTTATTATTTTATTAAAGCCATATTTACAGAAAACAATGTTGTTTGTTTGTTTGATTGATTGATTAATTGATTGATTGATTAATTGTTTTCAACCATCCAAACTACCTTTATGTCAGATATTGTGAATATTTGAAGACTTTTTTCTCAGTAGAGCATTAGGACATTTCCTAGATGATATCCACATATTCAACATCTGCAAGGCAAATTACAGGTATGAGACTCACATACTGCAAACATAAATAAAAATAACATATACTTTATTGATATTACATAATGTTAAAATTGTAAAATGTATTATCAATGCTCTGATAAAGTTAATTGAAAGGAAAAAAGACTTCAGATGGTGTCAGCATTCTGAGTTAAATCTAATTCTTTAGGAATTTCTGCTTTGTGGTTTTCCAGTTTTGTTATCTGCATTTAATTGTCATCATAGTTTAGAGAGAAAGACTGAAAAAGAGAAAGAGAGAGAGAGAGAGAGAGAGAGAGAGAGAGAGAGCCTGAGCCTGGTGAGGGAGCAACAGTTTATAGATAATATAATGTAAAATAACGTTTTAATAATGTTTTATGAGAGTTCCACAGCATTAAATAGAATTATAAATTGATAAATTGAACATTCTGTTCTTCAATAAATAAAATCTGTGGTATAAAAGATAAATACAAATAAAAATAGCGGTGGTTTAAAAGAACTACAACAGTATGCATTTATTTGAAAACTATTAAACTCCTAGGTGGTAAAATAGAACAACTTTGATTAGTTTCCTAGAGCTTCATGCCCTGTCATGTTTTATCCTTTACATATTACCAGCCATCTTATATATAATCCCATATTATAAATAACATCACTAGAAATCCTTATAATTAGGGAAGCATGTTTAGGCCTATTACTCATTTAAGTTGGAATGCTCCTTTGAATAAGTGTGGTTGAGATTTGTAAGACAAGGCATATCAAGTGAGAATGGAAGAATGTACAACCAGAGGCTGTTTAGGAAGGTCTTCACTATGCTAATTGTCAATGCTACTAGCAGGTGGTTTGTGATGACTATCAGTCAGGCTGATTAGACAGATGTTCCCATGCTTCAGGCAGCACTGCTCCATTCTGATAAGAGAACTACAACCAGCTCACAGAGTCCATTACCAAGTATCCCCCAAACTGGTGATAATTTAGGATTATTTATATCTGTGATCGAGCCTTTGTAGTAGAATAAAGATAGTGATACATATGATATATATTATCATTAACTCTCTGTGATCTATTCTGAGAAGAGGCTTCTATTATCATTCTGCTAAATGTCGTTTAAAGTTTTTCACTACTTCCTTTCACTGAGTGCTGAGTAAAAGAAAACAAGACTGACAACTATAGCGAGACAGTGAATACAATTCATGTGGTATTGTTATCAAAACCAATTAATATATGTTGTCTTAATTATAATATAAATAATCAATGTCATCTGATAATCTCTGCTAATAACATGCTAAAAAGTCTTTGCATATCTCCTCTGTTTCTCAAATAATGCATATTTTATACTAATTCCAGAGCAAGCTTTGGGAACAGGTCTGTTCAGATGTCCTCCACTAAGCATAGATTTCCCAAAGGCAAATTAACTAACTCAGTAATTGAATAAGTTGTACTAAGTGATCAGGCAGGAAGTGGTGGCAGTACAGAAAGCAGTCCATGGCCTTACGCAAGAATATCAGTCTCTGTGTCGCCATTGCCAGCCATGGGTCAGTAGGGCAGGAGCTAAATGAAAACTTTACATAACTGCCAGTCTTTGTCATTATAGTGTAATGCTGGGCCTGTGCTAGTGAGGCCTGCGCCACTGTAATCACTACATCTCAGTTATATTACGATGTGCCTCTGCTCTAGTGGAGACAGCTCAGGCCTTTAATACACTTGCTTTAAGTATACCTTATCAAGAGTGTGATGCCATGCTAATAATCACATTCACCAAAGGTTTTAAAGGGGAATATTGAGAGAGAGAGAGAGAGAGAGAGAGGGCGAGATAGTACATAACCTAAACTCTCTAAAAATTGTAAGAAGAGAAGAGAACTTGTCAGAATGTGGTGTTATATAGATTTCATTCATTTATTATAAAACATTATAATTTAATAATAAAATTATAAAAGAATTTATTAATTAATAAAATGTATTTTCAGGCATGCAAGTGTTATAGCCTGTACATCAGATACATTTACCTGGGATGATTTGTGATGTGCTTAGTAATGCAATTCGGGGACCAAACACTGAATACAATTGTATTTTGTAATTGTTTCTTTTTTCCCTTCTTCTTCATTTTCTTCTTCTTTTATTCTTCCTTCTCTTCTTCTTCTTATCATATATATATATATATATATATATATATATATATATATATATATATATATATATATATATATATATATATATAGCCACTATGGCAGCCCATACAATCCTTTGTACAATTTTAATGGAATTTGATACTGTGCATGTCTACTAGTGCCACCAGTAGGAAGTTGGACATACATTTAGTGCAATGTCATAGCAGTTTCTTTCTAATTTTCTCTGATTATGCTGAGCTCAATTTGTGACACATTGGTATTTTTTCTTCTTTCCTTACTTTTTTCCTTCTTTTCATACAAATGTTGTCACATCATTACTATATTTCAAAAAATCAACAAAATGTTGTTTGATTTTTAATGTACAGGATAGTTCATCCATCCATGACTCTCAAACATAATTGGCAGTGATGTGAGAGAAACAGGTATTTAAGAAATATCTCATTAACTTTATCTATTAATATATTATATTATATTATATTATATTATATTATATTATATTATATTATATTATATTATATTATATTAAGATTACCTGAAGTTAATATACAACATTTGACATCTTGCTCAAAATTTGAACAAGAGCTGTGATGTTCATATCGAAATGAAGAAAAAAGTGATCTGTTTGACTTTGATTGCAGCATGGATGTGTGTACCAAATGGACTGGTCTCCTGTTAAAAACAGTCGCTAGAGTTTACACAGAATGGTGTAATAAACAAAAAAGATCTTCTGAGCAGCGAGTCTGCAAGACGAACCAAGCCAGCCCATCTTGCACCAATAATCATTTCACAGTTACTTTCAGAGAGATCACATTTTTCCCTATTCTGATGTATGATGTGATTAACTGAAGCTCTTGACCTGTATCTGAGTGATCTTTATGCATTGTTCTGCTGGCATGTTTTTGGTTGGTGGGATAACTGTATAAATTAGTATGTATGTAGTGAGTGCATATGTGTGTCTTAAAAAAATATTTTATATCTTTATCCTTTATTTTGTTTCAGACAGATATTTTGATGCTCTCTGCCTCTGTGGCACCTTTCTCATTATCTATGCCTGAGGCTGAATCTGCTTCGGATCTCCAGACTTTGCCTCCTGCCCAAAGCAAAGAGGTTGTATGCAAAGCATTTTTAACTGCCCCCTTACCTGGGGTGATATTATACATACTGAGGACGCTGAGCCCGTATTTCACCGGCACCTTCAGCGCGTACAAAGGGTTGCATTGTGGACGCAGAGCCATATTCAGGAAAATGATTCTTGAAATTATGAGTCTTACAATTCTTAAGGTGCTCAAAGTCTCACAAAAAAAATATTAAATTGAATAGTTATCTTGAGTAAAACATTGGATGATAACTCTGTTCTCTGTTCTGTAAAGAGTTAAACTGTTCATAAGGAACCTGGACTACTTTCTGGATGACAGATGCCTGCATGAAAACCTCCTGCATTTGGTACCAACATAAGAGCAAAGGTGGTGTATGGCTACTAATCCCTACATTTCAATTCTTAAAAGAAATGAGTGAAAAGATGTTGGGCAGAATTGTCACTGTTTGGCAGTTCTGTCTAAGAGCAAAGAGGAGCAAAAGGATGGCCTTCTGTGCCTGCCTATGTGTGCTATGCAGAGGGTGCAGCCACAAAGTCACATTCATTTGTTAGTATATGCCAGTGTAACAACACAGTGTGCATTACAGTCTCTCCATGACTGTTTCACAAACTATTAGGTATAGAACTAATTTCATTTTAACTTAATTATAATTTCAATTTTAACTTAATTTACAGTTTCATCGATTAATGGCATCTGGAAATGCTGCTATCAGTCCAAATAATGGTTAAAATCATACTGAAATACTGTAATGCTGGAAGAGACATTGTCTCTATTTTTCAACTTCTCTCCCAGCTGTTCAGGTCCAGATCAACCCATCTGCTTATCCTGATCTACAATAAAAAATTTACAAGTTTAAAATTTACAATTTTTCCATGAGTCATGTAGTTTAACCTGTTGACAGAAACGATGTACCTATAAAGAGGGACAATAGCAGTTTATATAGGAAACCTTTTCTTCAACTCACATGAATAACCTGTAAGTTATTGAGGCCAGCTCATGCATCGTATGAGGAGTACACATAAAATCGGAATGACAAGATTGAACACATAAAAGCTCAGAACTGTTGAAAGACTGGAAGATCATATGAGGACAGTAATAAAAGAAAAAAGATCTTTAAAATGCTTTCATCCTTTTTTATAGTACTTTCTTTTTATTTGAGATCTAAATCTTCTTATGATTAAGTTTTAATTTAGTAATGTTTAGAAGAGAGAACATTACATCAGCACTAAGTGGACCGTCCAGAAATGTCTCTAACTGACCAGCAGTTTGACTCAAATCGTAAGAAGAGAACTTTTCAGAATGTGATGTTACGTAAATTTCATTCTACTTTGAAATCCAACAAATATGCTTATAGTCATAGCAAAGTCATTTGTGTTTTTGGCCATAATGCGTATCAGCCCCATTACAGGAACCATTTGATTCAGATTTGTGTTTCTCTCTTTGTGTCTGCATTCAACAGTGTTGACTAATTTGAAAATACATACATAGGAAAAAATATTTTTATAAATCCAAATTTATTACTGTGGTTTTAGATTGCAAAGTACTTTGTTACATATGATGAGTCATAGTGTGGCAGTTCTGGCAAGATATTTCTTTTTGTAGAGATGTAGTATGTATGGCCATCAGTGGAAATCTTTGCCATGTGTTTAAAACTTCAAGGCAGCAGGATGTAAATTTTCTGTCAAAGCTAGCCCTTATCTAAAGTGTGTTCTTGTACTCATGTTAGGGGCATAAAATATTAATATACAGCCAGTGATTAATTCTACACTGTGAAATTCTCACTGACTATGCCCGAGTGTCCTTGTACCTTCAGTCTTGGAATGATCTGAAACACAGAGTTTGACTAATTGCAATGGTATTGCTTTCCACTGCTTTAAATGTCATTCTAAATTTCACTTTGATCAGTGGCCTATCTCTCATCTTAAATCTCTCTCACTTTCCCAGACAGTGGACAGTGGCGTGTCCTGTTGACAGGTCAACCCCAGGTCACATTCAGTGCCCATTGAAGGAAACTATTTGGCTAAATGGCTGCCATTCAGCATTGCTTCATATCCTTTGTGATAAGGCAGAGCACAAAAGGCTTCTTTTTCCTGCCCAAGGGCTTCAAACAACTAACATCCTAACATCTTCCAGCATCCTCTCCAGGATAAAAGAAGCAGTAATGCCAGGAAGTGAACACATTCCTCAGACCTAATTCAAACAGCCTAGCTTGCTCAAGAGGCAAGAGAAGTGTGTGTATAATACATTTTGATTTACTGAACATGAACAGTAAGACACCCAACATAATATATACTTTATTGCATAATAAAATACTATATGCTTCATTGGGTACTGGTTCAGAGATAATAGAATACATTAATACACATACCTCTCCATCTTTCAACGACAGGTGATGTAGCAACTTGACATCCCTGACATGTAAAGACTGGTAAGTTCGGTTTTATGTATTACATTTAATCCTGTTATAAATCTACATTTTATAAAACACTGATTATATGAAAACATATAAAATATAAAACACTGATTTTCACCTATTTGTATATATTCTTGCACCAAAACATACAGATTCATGTATACAAGGTAACATAAATCATCCAGTAATTACCTATAACTTTTCCCCAAAACAATTTATTTAAAATAAAAACATTTATAAAATTAAAACATTTATTTAAAATAAATACATTTATTTTAAATAAAATTCTCTATTTATACTTCTGTAAAACTGCTTTGAGACAATGTGAATTGTTAAAAGCACTATACAATTGAATTGAATTGAATTAAAATAAGGAACATTTAGAGCTCTTGTTATTGGTATTAATTAACAGCTCCATTGCAAGGTTTTATACTTGTGCAGCTGTAAATAAGCTTCAGAACACAGAAGGATCTCTGAGTGAGTGAGAGAGAGAGAACCACTGCTGATTCTAAACCCAGACCAAAACATTGACTTAGCAGTTCTTAAAATATGAGTTTTCACAATACACATTGTGGGAGAGAAGAGTAGCAAATTTTACGTGCATGCATCAACTAGATCGTAAATAACATGCGGAGAGAGACAAAGCTCAAGTGTTTGCCTTAGTGACTCTTTCAGAAACCACTTTGTGGCTTTCTTGGATAACTAACAACTAAGTGCTCAATAAAAAAATGCTGCCTGGCTGTTGAGCCCCAGACAATCAGTGCTGAAGTGAGGCAGCCAGAGCGAGCTGGACAGGACCCAGGCTGGGGCACAGCAGGAATGCTCTCTCCTTGCTGTGTGTAAACATGTTTGTGTAGATGGCTACCACCTGTAGTCCAGTCCACAGGCTTATCTTTGCACACAGATGAAATGAGTGTCTGTGTCAAATTACTGTGTGCTACATCAGTTAGTTCCAGGTTTAACCCAATTTGTATAATCGCTGGTTTCAGATTTTAGATTACAGAAATGTATTCAAAATCAAACATTTAATTGGTATTCTATATGAGCTCATGATTTTTTTGGTGAAAATTACATCAACGTATGTAATGTACAGCAATCATCAAAACAGTTATTATAACGGGTGTAACGGAAATTATACTCATGATCCATAATTAAATAGATGAGAACCTCTCAGCCAGGAGTCCAATATGTATATTATATGCTGACTGAATTTTTGGCAGCTAAGGTAAGAAATGGCATATAGGCAATCAGCCCCTATCTAAATGACTACTGTTGTGTGACCACACATCAGCATTTCAGTGTTTTAACCACTGCGAAGTTAACAATAATTATGTCCCAGTAGTTAAATGTAATAGCTTTATTTAGGGTGAATTTACCCTGGTAAAATTATTGGTCTACAGCTGGGGCAATTTCAAATTAACCATGTGTGTTGAACTATTGAGTCAGCATTATTGCAAATTCTTAAGCCACATGTATGTTTGAAAAACTATGAACATGGTTAGTGTTTAGCAGAACTAAGTAGAGTGGATATAAGCAGTCTTCACATCCCTGTGTAGAGTTTTTTGATGTAAATGAAACAGTTAAATCGTGTCAGGTTTTACACCTTTTACACCACAACTGTGTTATAGCAAAATAAAATAAATAACTTGCAATAACCTGGTGCACAACCCTTAACTAATTATTTTTAAAGCACATATAGCTTGTAATAAGAGTCTATCAACATTGCACATTTTGATTTGATCTTCTTTGCAAAACTGTTTCAGATCTATCAAACTTTGTGGAGATCTGCTGTGCACAACCGTCAAGTCCTTCCACTGGTTTCAATAGGATTTAGATCTAGGCTCTGACTTGCCCACTATAAAACAGAACCCCTTCTCCTGAAGACCTTCCTTCGATGACTTTGATTTGTGCTTTGGGTCATTATCATGCTGGTAAGGGATACTTTTTTCTTCATCTTCAGTTGTTTAACAAAGGTCTGCAGGTTTGTGCCAAAATATATTGGTGTTTGGTGCCATCCAAAAGTTTCTTTTATCTTGACTAGAGACCAGTCGCAGTTAAAGAGGTGCTACACCATAGCATGATCCTGCCACCACCATGCTTTACTGTGTAAATGCTGACCTCTTGCAAGTTGTTGTTGTCTTTTGGCTGCTCCTTGTTTGGGGTTGCTACAGCTTATATTAACATTTTTGATTTTGGATTCCCCTCCTGGCACATCCCACCCATTTTATCCGCGCATGTGACTGGCACTGAGATTTAACTACACCGCAGGAGCTGGGCTTGTATATATATATATATATATATATATATATATATATATATATATATATATATATACATATATATACATATATATACATATATATAAATAACATTTTCATGCTTTCATTTCCATGCTCCATTGATGTTGGTGTTGGATTAACAAAAAGAGTTGCATGACACATCTTTACTTAGCAAAAATGTATGTCTATCATTTATATTGAATACTGATGCATGCTTTGTCATTTTGTTCTGATTTTGAGAAGCATGTTTTTCTTACTTCTAAGATATATGCAATGCAGTATACATTTACTGTGTCATCTGTGTATTATTATACTCACCATTCACTTGCGGAACACAGAGGAAATTGTGTATTGTATGTATTGTATTGTAACAGAATACATCACTGAATACAATTAATAAGGTGTATTCAGTTCTTCTGCCCAACCCTAGGGATGAATGACTAAGGTTAGGAGGAGGGGTAGGGTTATCCTTTATAGTTTTTCCTGCAACAACTTCTGCATAATAAAATAAAATAGCCTTGGTTATTCTTCAGGTAACTCTTGTGTGTTAATACACAAGAAATTTATCTCAGCTCATTGTTTGAGATCATCTTTCTTTATGTACTCTAGAATGAATACCAGTGCTCAATGGAAGAGCAAAGAAAAGCCACTGTGAAGTATTTCCAAATCGACATTAACAGGGGACACATTTCTCTTAAAATGAAGCCAGCGCCTTACATTAGAGAGACATGATCAATGATAAAGATACTGGAAGTATAGGGCATGGACAAAGCCTGAGGAGAGATAGACAGAGAGGACTAAGATGTGGGCTTGACTGAAAAGAAAAAAAACAAAGAAAAGAATGACAGAGAAAATAGTGCTGTAAACAAAGAATGGATACGTGTGAATTAAAACATTATGTCATGGACGTCTCTTTAATCAGAGGATACCATCAGGCCTTGAGGTCACTTCCTTTGAGGCTAGCTTCATGCTGTGCACTGATCACCGCTTTATCAGGAAGGAATGCAAATTACAGCAAAGATCTCCACAAGCTCTTACAATGACTCTGCTGTGGCATGATAATCACGGACAGCAGAATGCCGTGAATACACTTCCTCGGGGGCAGTACTTCAATGAGGAACAGCTGAATTAATGCTCCTCTCTCAAACACAGTCTTAAATTTCAATGACCATTATAAAGATAATCATACAACGAACCGTTCTGATATTTGTTCTCTATTACGACAAGCACACTTTAGCAGTTTTAAACCAACTTTTATGTGTGTTGATTAAATACATATTAAAGAAATTTGTGAGTGTTTCCTTAGGCCAGGAATCATAACAATACCTTATTTAGAACTCATTTTTCTTTGCCAGTAATTTTTTATGTTTTGGCTATGAACAGTAAAGGTTATGATCAAAGTCTAATACTATTACATGCAAGTAGTGATGTTATGGTAACAGAGAGGCTGATGCAGGTGGTGTTGAATCTATCTGAGGCGTTTATTAAATAACAAACTCAGGGCAAAGGAATTAAAGAGGGCAAATAATCAGCACGGGAGAAACAGGCAAGAGTTCATAAACTTAAATATCAGTCAGAACAGTGAACAAATCCAAAACACATAATAAATAATAAACCTGAAATACAATGGCAAAAGTCCGATGCACAATGAAAACAGTGCAAGAACAGTAAATGGCTCAAAATCACAGCAGAACTGTGACAACTGAACTACATTCCACTGAAAGTCAGCATGCATGTGGCTTATATTTCTGTAACCCAGAAGTGCTGAGTGACCTGGAAGTCCCAGTATTCTGGTGACAGCTTCCTCTGCCGGGTCGCAGGAGGAATCGCGTGTGATGTTATAAAAGACTCCCACTTTCTAAGGACCACTTTCAGGTGTTCTCCCGTGGTCTGTGAGTGGGTTGGTCATGGTGTAACTGGTGAAACTCAGTGGTTAGGGCAGAGTAAAGGATTTCATTGTCTCTGACCCATGGTTGTTCCTCTGGATGGTACCTCTCCCAATTTACCAGATGCTGGAGTTGGCCTCTCCTCCTCTGAAAGTCTAAGATGGCGCTCTTAGGAGTTTACTGGGTTTTCCTCATAACAGGGCTATGGGGGGATACTGAATCAATGTAATCAATGTATGATCTCGGTAATTAATGCATGGCCAGAGGCCCCTCTGCTTTTTTCTTTTAAGAAAATTCCTGGCACAGTTGGGGAAGTTGAGGGCCAGATGAGGCTTTCAGCTAGGGCTTCCTCAATGTATTATTCCATAGCATGAGTTTCAGGAATGAAAAAGGGGTAAACTTTGCTCTTGGGAAGTATGGTATTGCATAGGAGCTCGATTGCACAGTCCCCGGGTCTGTGTGCAGGTAGAAATGAGGCTCGGTCCTTGCTGAAGACCTCCCTAATGTCATGGAACATGAATTGGTAGTGTGAGTTATGGGCTTACTATGGACGTTGTGCAGCAGGGGTGTTGGAGGCTTTCTGGAAACAGTGATCAAAAACAATGTGTAGACCAGTGAGAGAGTTCTTTGGTCCGCTAGGAGATGCGAGGGTCATGTGTGCAAAGCCAAACAAATCCCAAGATAATGAGGTTATTAGGTGACAAGGTGAGGTAAAATGCTCATTCTACAACACGAAAAAGTTCAATCTGAAGTGTAATGGGGACAGTTTGATGTGTCAAGAAGCCTTCTTCTATGGGTTGATAGTCCACTGCCATTATCTTTCGAGGGGCTGTGCATGAATTGATATGGAGCTGGAGATCTTCAAGCAGTTTGCAGTTGATCAGGTTGATTGCTGAGCTAGGGCCTATCAGGTCTGGGACAAGGTGAGTTTGGTTAGCATGACTCATCTAGACAGTGATGTGCAAACTATGTGGGCAGGGAGTGAGGCTCACCTTAGTGGTTCTGAAGGCTGTTTTTTTCCATTCAGGATGCACAACACTGTCCAGCTTTGTCCATAGTAGAAATGAATACCAGTCCTACCTATTGCACCAGCTGGATACATTCCCCCAGAGGTCACCCAGGCCCTTCCGAACTGAATGGGTCTAGGTGGAGAAGATCTGAATTCCACCTCTCTAAAATGGGGGAATGCAGATGAGGGATGGTGGGAGATTTGGGTTCTGAGGAGGATATCTGGGCATAGAGCCAGATTGATATTTTTCGAGAGAACTCAGCCCTGATCTCTGCAGGCATGTTTGGCCTATAATCCAAAAAAGGGCTTATAAAGCAGTGTTGTTCCACCCAATCTAAGCTGCAAAGGTACAGACCATTACTGCGGCCATGATGGAGCTGGAGCATCTCCACAGAGAAATTTTACGTAGCCGCTGGGTACTCAAAATCATTATGTAGGAATTGGGAAAAAGTGGCTATAAGAGGCACATACCTGACAGTCTGAGTCCCATACTGCCACAGCCCAGTCGAAGGCTCTCCCTGGTCATGAGGAAGGTGCACTTTGTCGACTCCTCCCCGAATGTCTCTGGCTGGTGTGAGAAGAAGACGTCACACTACGTAAGAATCCTTACACTAGTCGGCTGATCTATCGAACTAGTCTGGTAGAGCCATCCATGGCTGTTCTGGCTCGGGAGCAGGGTGTCCTATGAGGGCCTGAAGGAGATGAGCATTATTGGTTTGATGTGCTGCCAACTGTTCCATGTAGTCAGTTCCAGGGCTTCCCCCTGTTGGATCACTAAAGCCTTAGGTTGTGTGGTACAGTATCTGCTGGAATAATGGTAGGTAAAGTAATTTGTAATGGAGAGGCTGAGGTAGGCAGTGTTGAATCCATTTGCAGGGTTTATTAAATAACAAACACAGGGCAAACAAATGAAATCAGCAGACAAGTAATCAGTATGGGAGAAACAGGCAAGAGTTCATAAACCAAAATATCTGTCAGCACAGTAAATAAATAAAACACGTAAATCCGAATAACAATAGCATAAGTGAGATACATAATGAAAGTAAGGCAATGAACAACTCAGAATCTCAGTAAGTAATCTAATCTAAACTGTAAGTACCTCTTGCTGGAAGTATCCATGTGGCTTATATTTTCATAACCCAGAAGTCATATTGACTCAAGTCAATATGGCTACACACAAAGGAACACTTTAACGTGGGAAGTTAGCAAGCTAACTAATATGAGTGATGTACATTTTCCTTCAAAAACTGTACATCACTCATATTAGTTAGCTTGTTGCTTGGCAGTCCAAGAGCACCTCTGAGTAGATCAACTGCTCGTCTCATGGTTGAGCTGTATCGCATGCAGCCAAATGAATAAATGAATTAATTAATTAATTATGGATGGATGAATGGATGGAGGTATGGTACATAAGATTCTCCCCAACACTGCAGAATACACAAGCGATACACTTGCATGAAGCACATATGTAGGTATGTACTGTATACAGTAGGTTGAAAAGACTTTCAAATGACTTTAGAAATTCTCAATCAGATTGAACTATGTGATTTGTAAAGTGTCAGTAGTGTTGTTTTTAGGTTTGTATCTAATTTTAGTCATGCTAATTAGCCGATTCAACAGAATTTGACTTTATTTTTGTTTTATTTAACTTTGCTTTTTATAACTACTGATTTTGCAATCCTTAAACAGATTATATTTCTTTCTTTGTGAAAATTCCCTATCTGTTCAATTACAGTTATTTTTAAACTGATAGGATATCTGGTGTCCACTGTAGATTGTGGTATCTGTGTTAAATATCACCTTTGCAACCAGGCATACATATTTCATTATTTCATCTGAAGTCCTCAGATCTAGACAGTCCTAATTGTCTCTGATAGTAGCTGCTAACCTACTGAACCTTCACGGCAGGAGCACTTGAGAATGAACAAACACTGTAACAGGTCTGTATTGGCCTTTGTGTAGATTGACACCTCTGGTTTAACCCATCACCTCAGCTCAGCAGGGGAGAGTGGGAGTAAGAGAGACAATTGCCATCAGCTTCTTGCTGAGATCAAAGACTCTTCTTTGATTTCTGTCTAAGCAAAAATGTGAGTCTCCTCACTCTTCTGTTCTCTGACAGCAAGCATGTTTCAGCCAGATAACCAAGGTATGAAATAATATGAGCAATCACATCAACCATGCAGGCTTGTAACATGTTCAAGCCAATCATCTGTTAAAAACACAGAGTGCTATGTCAGTGAGGCAGACTGAAAACAGGTTACATCTCAAATTTAAAAAATTCCCTCAAATTTGCCATTGTCACCATGTTTTGGTTAATCAGTTACATTTATATTTACTGCTATGAACCACTGATTTGAGTTTACATGAACCTCTTTGTCTTAACAGCCACACCGTGAACACATTAACAAACATGTTGTCAGATGGTTTTTACTTGCCATCAGAGGTAATCTCTGATCAGAGTTAATCTTTGATGGCATGGAGGTAATCATAAAAAGCATTTATTACCATTTCGAAGGACAGGACCATTCAATTAACAACCATAGCAGTGCTAAGCTCCTGAACTGTCTTATAAGCATCTTGCTATAAATGTTTTTTTTTTAATTTGATGTTATTTTGTGTGCTTGTTGAAAATTATATTTGCAATCATTTTGTTTATTGAGATAAGATTATTGTAATATTGTAAATTGTGATACATTACGCTAATATTTGTGTATTTATTTTTGACATTTTTTTATGCACAAGGATATGCCTGTGGGATGTGTATAAACTAAAGTGTGAACTGTTTCTGTACCAGGTCTGTGTTGAAGTGTGCTAACTGAAGAACAGATCTAACAATATTTTTTGTTAACCTGGGTCAGTTCTAAATCTCCTTTGGTACAGGTCCAAAAAACGTGTTCTGTGTTGAGCTTTGTGCTGTGTCTGAAATTACTCCCACAACTTGATATGTCAACTTAGGGTTGTCTTCTCAACTACCAATTCCCACTGTTAACATTAACAGTGTAAAGTACCCTATTCTCATTCTCTACTTTTAAAATAGTTTATAGCTGTATTGGCATTCTATAGATTAAAACACAGACACGATACCTGGTTAAATCTATAACACTGTACTCTTTTGTGAAGGTAATCATCAGCATTAAAATTATAACTGTTTGCTTGCTAGCTTGTTGTTATTGCCACTGGCTATGGCCTGCTGGCTAGCTTGTTGCAAACACTACTCATTATTGTGGCTGTACTACAAATTCATTTGAAAATGATTGTTGCATGATTGTTTGAAGTCCTGTATCTCTATATCTGGAGTTAAAGTTTCTATCAAGCTTGCCAAATTGTGCAATAACATTATTACAACTTGCAAATTATGAATTGCAAGGCACCACAAACACAGCACTGGTATTGACCTGTTCTGCACAAAGATGCTGGTCCAGGTCTGTTACATGGCTGCAGCACTACATTTAGTCCTTATATGTTGTAGTGTACTTTTGCTGTCTGGGTTAACTCACCAACAGTCACTTACACATTACAGGTTCAGGTGCAGGACAAAACACCAGACCGACTCAGAATGAAGCAGATAATCAGGCTTAAATAATCTTAGATAATCAAGTAGGAATCATGCTTATTCTATCATGTCTTTCATTATCAACTCTCTTATGTATACTTGTATAGATGAAAGCTTTTGAACTCCAAATCAGAAAATTCTCATGTCTCTTTAAGGATTGCTCTAGAATGGGTGAAAATGGAAACAGGCTTGAACTGCAGATTACACATTGTAGCATTTAGTAGTCATGTCATTAGCAGAGCTATGAAAATATTTTCGCATGCACAGCAATTCATCTTTCTGTAAAAATAAATGTATTTAGCAGACACCAAATGTAATTGGAATATTATGGGCAATATGCAGAATGTTTATGTTTTTATATATATATATATATATATATATATATATATATATATATATATATATATATATATATATATATATATATATATATATATATATATATATATATACTTACATTCATACATGAACACACCAAAAGAGGTACACTATATGTGCCACCTCATTCTGTGGCTTCTTAAGTAGCGGTGAAGAAATAGCACTAATGCTCACAAATGAGAATGTGGGCTAATTCAGAGCAGGCTCCCTCTTTGGCCTGCCAGAGCCCCATCCCCCTGACCCCCTGGGTCGTTTATTTGTTCTGTTTGGTCTGGCAGCAACTCCAGACGTCGTGTATTGTGTTGTTCTATTAGTAAACAATGGAGAGATTGTTGGAATGTTCAGCTGTTTGTTTAACACAGACACAAGCCAGTCAGGCTAGAGTCATCTAATGAGAGCAGAAAGATCTGCAATGGACACAGTCAGTCAGTAGCAGGCAGAAAAAACTGTTGAGTTTTAAGATTAATCATGTTCAGAGAAGATAAAGCTGAGAATACTGTTGGGTGTAATACAGTGCCATTATCTGGGTCTGTTTAGCGACCCTAATATCCATATCTGTTGTTGGATTTAAACTCAAAGCAGACATGGCTTGACCAGAACTATCAACTTGCGTGTGTCTGCCTGTGTAAATTATGGCTCTCAGTTTCACAGCTATATCATTCAAGTTCATACTTTGTCTCAACTAGATGTGAACTGTTTTTTTCCCCCACAATCACACAGTTTATATCTGACTGCTCACTTCTACCATAATAAAAACCTTGCTGTCACACAGTTGCATCTGTTTGGAAAATCTGCTTCGAAACATCAGTTGCATCTGTTTTTCCCTATCGGACACAGGGCTATGCCTAGATTTATGACCATCCAGCAAAAAGACACTAATGTTTCTCACATTTTAATGCATCCTTTATTTGTATGCTTACACCAGATCACTCTGGACTCCAGAAGGCAAGGCAGAACCTAGAACTTGCCAAGAAACTGTAAATTGTTCTTAAGATCCCATTCCTTGCACAATGACACATCAGGCTAAGAATGTTTCTTTATTTGTATGTCAGGCAGTGTGAGAGCCAAAAAGGCACACGTCAGACTGTCAGGACACCAGCAGGGATCAAAGAGTGTACTCCAAGGAAAGTGTTTGGGAGCTGAGCATGGTTCTTGGGAAGCAGGAGCCAACAAGCATCCCACTTTTCTGATGGATGAGTGCCTGCATCCTGGCTCCCACACGAGACAGCCAACTTCACAGACAAAAAATAATGCCGCCATGACGACAGAACAGCATTTGGGGCGACTGGGATGGAAGGGGTGGGTTGGTGGTTAATAACCACTTACGATAACCAGAGACTTCAAAGCCATCTCTTCCAGTTCACTCATAAAATGTGGCTTTCTAATAGCCCAGAGGTCTTCGGTGCACACTTTTTTACAGCACAAATGCCAAGCACAGCCCATGAGCGGGTTGTTATTATGGATTCTAATAGGGTAAGGGAAATTTCTCACCTGTTTGCACAAATACGTTGCTCACCTACTTCTGATTGACTTGAACATAGTGATACAAAGAAGAATGGAATGCATTGTGCAGAGGAGCAAAAGGCTCCAGGAGTGACACCCTTCCTGGGTGCTCTGTTTGGATAATGGGCTGATAGGACACTGTGTGCCAAATGAGAGGCCCTTTTGAAGTGTCGGAAGAATTGTTTAATGCTGCTGAGAACAAGATCTTATTTCCTTTTTCCTGACAGGGAGTGTGCTTTGGGTTTGTTTGTGTGGGACAAGGTATCTGAAGAGCAGGTTAGGCAACCAAGCAAGTTAACAATAAATGTATTGTGAGAGGGCTTAATAACCTATAGAAAATTGTATTGACATAAGTTTTTCTGTATTTGATCATTGGTATTAAAAAATGTGCCTCATTATTTTGTCACGATCCTATCATAAACAAAAGTTAAAGGCTGAAATATGTGTTTGGCGAGAGCGTCATAATTCTCTGTTGTCACAGAAAGCGGGCTTGGCTCCATGGCTCTTCGTTTCACATCAGCCCAGTTTGAGTTTAGCTGCTGTATTCGAGCACAGATCCCCAAACTAACCGCCCCCCAACCCCCCGAAAGCTGTCACCACAAACACACTTACACACATACACACATGCCTGTGGCCAGCAGAGGTCTGTGGTCAGGCCAGTAACGAGCAGTTCAGCGTAAACACAGTTTCCAGACTGTCCCAAACCCCAAACGCCTCTGGCTCTGCCTTCACACTGCTGTTACTCACAATACTCTGTCTGTCACTGTGTGTGTGTGTGTGCATAGAAGTACCACATGGTATTATGGTCTTAACTCTATTAAAATAATAATATTTAAATGGAAAAGCTTATATGTTAATTCTTCACAATGATGCTTTATTTGTCATGGCAGCATGCAACTTTAAAATATACTATATTAATATATATAAAGGGATTACTGTTTTCTGTGACAACCTGACAAGTCTTTTAGGAGACCTGGAGAGTGTTTTGACTTATTTGAGCTCATCACTTGTGCTGAATGTTTACTTAGCTGCATCTCTAAGGACACTCTCCCTCACTACTCGTTCAATATGGAAGCATCAGGGACAGCTGTTTGCTGTGCAGCTTCAAGCAGTCCAATGTACACATCTGTCCAAGTTAATTAGTGTCTGCCATTTACACCTGTGCAGTGTCCAAGAAAGAGAAGTGTAGTGATGGTGCTGAGTTAAAAATGGCATACTCTGTGCATTGTACTGTGTTTCATTGCCATAATGTGCTTTTCTATGCCAAAATATTCCAGGCATATCCAGAATTCGAAATAGACTCTTCTTTACGTGCGCGCACACACACAGCTGGCCAGCTCTGGTGAAATGAGAGTGAATGCTTTTCATTGGTTTTGTTTGGACACGTCTATGAGTACTTTTCTGGTTTGGCTGTGATTTGAGGTGTGTAGTTGTGCCGCATGAGAAACTCTTCAGGGAGATGTGCTCAGAGGCATGGGCCCTTGTACAACCACTGAAAGTGGACGCCTGATCATAATTTGTGTGTGTGTGTGTGTGTGTGTGTGTGTGTGTGTGTGTGTGTGTGTGTGTGTGTGTGTGTGTGTGTGTGTCTGTGTCGCTTAGACGCATGTCTCCCCCTCTAGTCTCTGCACACACAGTTAAAATAGTCCATTTTAGCGAGCCCTCGAATCTGTGACGCCCGACATCATTAAACAGAGATCTGCATGTCTGTAATTTTAAGCCACAGTCTGTCACCAGAGAGAATGAGAGAGAGAGAAAGAGGTCCTACAGTATGAGTGTAAGTGTATGGAAAACTTCACAGTGACTGTTTTCAAACTTTTTTATCTTGCCCAACAAAACATCTTGCCTTGGCATTTTACGGAGATGCAACAGTGCAATACTGTAATGTTGCGCTTTTCAAATTCCTCCCTTTGATTTTGAGAGATTCAGCATTGTCTCATTCTCCCAGTGCCTTCCTTGGCAAGAAGTTTTTAGCAATACACTACGACATGAACATTAAATTGATTGATTACACATAAGCTAATGTGGTTGCCCATCACAGTGGTTGTTTACTACAACTTCAATTCCAGTTCCAAAAAAGAACACTCTGACAAGGAATGCAGATATTTTTTATTCCATGTTAGGCCTACATTAAATTACACAGTAGGGGAAAAATTACACTATAATTCTCCTAACTTTATTTCCATTGCATATAGTAATTGCTGTCACAGCCTTAGCGTAAACTTCTCAAACACCACCCTAGCTCAGAGTCTTTGCTGAACATGCTACCTGTATGTCAGCAATGGGGTATGATAAAGTAATTAGAGGATAAGATATCTCTGTGATTAACCTGCAATCCGGGCCTGGGTGCAGGACTAATTAGAAGTTAGCCAAGGCACACCAAAGGAAGGGAAGAGAAGGTCCTTGCAGCTGAACCCCTGCTACTTCCTCTGGACCCTTTTTATTTTCTATCCTTCTGTTGGCTTTGTAGTTTCCTGCTGTTTTGCCATGTTTCAGCTTTCATGTGGTCGGGTGTTTTTTCCCATCAAACTAGAGATGGCAGTCCAAGGGATTACATGTCACAATCAGAACACTCTCAGCAACCTGTTTATCTGACATGATGACTTCCTCCTTGGGGCCAAAGGCAAGCAATTCTCAGGGGAAATGTTGTGTAAGACCATGCAACATGATAAGCTATTTAAAGCAGTTTCTTCTATTTCAGTGCAGAATATTTTAAGACGGGTTCATTGTGCTGAATGAGTGCATGGGTTTGTTTTAGGTGATAATGATCAAACCCAGTGCTACCAATTTGTTTGAGGGATTTTTTCCACTGCATACCTTATTCAAGGTGTGACAATCAAAACACCTTCAGGACTGAAAGTCTATAGTGAATAAATTTAGGAACCAATATGAAGTGCTGAGATACAATTGAATGTATGAATTTAGGATCGTGTGGGACGTGACAGATGGGAAGATACACTGTTTAGGTGAAAGCTAGGCCTCATGAACTGCAGTGTTAAAACTGAAACAAATTGAGTGGGTTAAACACAGTGTGGGTTAAAACTTGAGAAATTATTTTTTGTTACTGATCTTTAGTAATGTATTGATGAAATAGCTATTTACTTGAGTATATTTTAACCCTTTTTTTCCCTAACCCTAACCCATTTCCAAGCAAAAAAAGAATGTGCTTTTTTGTCCTTTCAATTTTCTAGACTTTCAAAGTACTTGTTAGAAATCATTTCTCCTCTTCTTCTGCCAATAACTGTGTTCTATACATCAATCAATTCAGCATGTGCAAAAAAAAAAAAACGATCAATAATCTTTCTCATGCTGCTCAATGTGTTTAGAGCTTGAGCTATTTGTGTGTGGTTAAAGATGGATAAGCCACAAGACTGCATTGTAGAACTTCAGGATGAACACCCTGGCCCTACCTCAGTAAAATTTTATGCTGTAGCAAAGACTTGTATTTTATTGCTCTGAAATGTATGAACACCATCTGAATTTGAAAAAAAAAAAACAGGTTGATACAAATTTCATACATTTAAATAATGTAGACTCTCTTTTCTAAAGTCAGGTTAGCAGCTAATATAAATTGGCTAGACAATAAGTCTGGATCACAAAGTGGATATTTACATGAATGTTTTTTTTAATGGAATCATCCACATCACAATAATAACACTTCCTACTTATTGAATGGACTTTTTTTTCATTGCTATATCATTATTAAATATGAATAGTAAAAAGTATGAAATAATGATAATGACCTCTTAAAAACTTTCCGGCCAGATGTGGGTTTGGACGCCACTGACATATAAAACACAATTTTGACTACCTGGTATTTAAAACTGAATTCTGTTTAATACAACCCCATCAACAGAGATTTCAAGAGAAGAGAAGAGAAGAGAAGAGAAGAGAAGAGAAGAGAAGAGAAGAGAAGAGAAGAGAAGAGAAGAGAAGAGAAGAGAAGAGAAGAGAAGAGAAGAGAAGAGAAGAGAAGAAGTTGTTGAGGCTCCTAAGACTGTAAATGGTTAGAAAAGGATTTCGAAGAACTTAGTATAGTCTACACTTAGAACAGAAAATAGCACCATTGGGACAATGTTTAATGCAAGAGCACACCACAGAATGCACAAACAAATGACAAAGAAACACATTGTTTCAGCTGAGGATCTTGCACTTTTATATAATGTCTGAATGAGTCTACAAAGTGGGATGTTTATATGAGTAGATATCATGGCATAAACCACTCAGTATTAATTGTGACAGATATTCCACAGTGCTACTGGAGAAATGTTGTGTGAGTAGAGCTTTTGTTAAAAATACAAGGTGTTATGTTTGGAGAAAACAGTTTTGGAGACCAACATGAAAACCTCATCCCATTTCCCAGGCATGCTGGGAATATTATAGTATGGAGCTCATTTCCTGCCTTAAGGCCTGGTTGGCTTCCAAATGGACAAGAGAGTGTCAGGACATCTGTGTATAATGTGAGAACGCAAATGTTATAAATAGACAAGTCAAAGTCCGTTCCTTTATCCTACTGAAATGCTTTGTCATAAGAAAATCCCGGGAATTTAAGGAGGGCATTCTTATATAAAGATGTATTTTGTGTATATGGGCGAATGATCTGTGCAGTACTGATTAGTAGCTAAAAATGTTTAGATTCATAAAGATTAAACTTATTGCTAAATGTGTGGTGTTTTCCCCCATGAATGACTCTTGTGCATTAATTATAATAAGAACTTTAAGAAATTTAAATAAGAGTTTTTTCCCCAGTGTGGACAAACTATAATAACTGTATATTTGTCCAGTTCTCATGTAAAATCAGAACATAATGCAAGACATTCTGCTTTAGGTCACATAGCAGACGTTTTCTCTTGGTAAAAACAATTATTTTATTTAAGCATCCCCTTAAACTTTCAGCATATTACCCAGTACTATTTCTCAGTACTCTTTAGCATTGTTTATCTTTTCCTAGCTATTTCTAAACAATATGGTCAAAGTATTAGCAAAAGGTCTGTAGATACAAGGGTGAGGAAAGTCTAGAGACGTTGATGAGTCCTGGGAATTTAAGGGGTTAACTTTTCAACTTTACAGCAATTTATGTGAAATCTAGCATAGGTTCTCGTTGGCTCTGGAAAAGGCCAAAGAATCAGTGTTTTATTTCTGGATCAAACTGTAATAGTTTTAATAAAAGCGATATCTTAATTAAGTTTAAAATAAAAATAGGGTTTTGATATCACACTAAATAACAATATAAATCATATCATTTGCATATTTACATTATTAGCATAGTGTCATGCAGCACCTGGTCTCATACTACTGTTACAGAATTGATAAGTTCAGTTAAGTGCCACGTACAATACAGTAATTTACTGCAAATATATTTATAGTTCCCTTATAAAGGGAAGCATCTTTCTGCCTTTGTAAAGACTCTGATAAGAAATAAAAGGAATATCTGTCTTCAGTAGCAGAGTCCTGCATTCAGTCTTCCACACAGTGTGCTTTTTCTGCATCCATCTGCAAAATATGATCAATCCTTTTAGTGGAGCATCCTTTCCCGGAGTCAGTTTTCTGTATCCCTTCTGCATTTGTCCATGCATGCACATGTGATATTGAATGTATGTGTATGTGTGTGAATATGCATGTGTGTGAGTTTGGGCATATTATAAGCCAGTTGTCATAAATAAAAAATAAAAAGTCCTGCTGCCTCAGTGTAGCTGGCATATGTGGAGGTTTCTGTTGTTTTTGCGTGGCTGTTGCTGTTGCTGCTGCTCTTGCTGCTGTATATTCTGTTGCTGCTTTTTTGACCCTTGTTCTTTCTTGGCCCGGCACACCAAGCCCTGATCGCAGTCGCAACGCTGGAAGAGCTCCAGGCCGTGAGTGTCTTTGCGGTGGTGACGCGTGCACACCTGGCCCTCAGTCAGCACTGGCTTACAGATACGTGACCAGAAGTGGCGAGCGCAGCACAGACCCTTGGAGCAGTCTGAGGACCTCAGACACGACTCCCCTTCAAGACCTGTCAGACACAAGAGAAAGAATGGGATTGGTGATGTAATTACAAGACGAGAAGAACATGTGTGCAATTTCTTAAGCAGTTTCAGAGAAAAGCGAAGTGCATACCTTTCAGTAGATCAGGTGGTCTTGGAGAGATGACAGTTGTATTTTTAGCCTCCTGTGTCACCACTGTCTTGTTTTGGTCACCTAAATCGCTTGTAGGATTTCCTTGAACCTCGGTACCCTGCTTAGTGCTAATTGTAGTGCTGACAGACTGAGTGGCGTTTACTTCATCTGCTTGGCAAACACCTGCAAGTGAGCGCAAGTCGGATCACACTAACAGTTTTCATAGCACCAAACTATGTATTGTCATGTTTTTGACCTTCAGGGACAGTTCGTTACAATTCTCACCGTTAATGCAGCGGTTTCCTGTGCAGCACATGGAGTCTCGAGCGCATCTCTTCCTGCGTTTGCGGCACGGCTGACAGGTCCCACGGGAACAGAACTCAGCAGCACCGCACAGAGAAACCCCGCTACAGCCCTGAGGCTGACGGTGGAGGGGGCAATCAAATGACATTACTTTTACTACATCTTAGATTGTGAGTGAAAAGAAATGAAAGTAAAATACTAACGTACCACTGTGCGCACTCCGGCTGCCGGCTCTGTCTTTGGCACGTGCGGGCTCGCGCTCACCGGCTCAGCTGGACTTCCCGCTGCTCCAGGCTGCAGGTTCTTGATAGAGTTCCGGGAAGACGTTCCGGCATCAGCGATGCATATAGCGAGATGCACAGCTACGAATGCAGACAAACAGAGGGGCCTCATGGTCATATCCTAAACGGAGTTAATTCCTCCGGTGTGTTCAAAGTAGCCGCGGGAAAAAATCAAGCCGTGTGAGTGGACGATCGGTGTCCGGGAGGAGGATGATGATGATGATGATGATGATGCCTCCGAGTGTCCGACAAAACGTGTGTGCAGAGCAGCAGAGTGGCATGAGCTTTATACACGTGCACTTTGTGTACACCCGCCCCGCCTCGCTGTGTGTAGGGTAATGAGGCCAGAGCACTGACAATTCATAAGATACGATCTCTCTCTCTCTCTCTCTCTCTCTCTCTCTCTCTCTCTCTCTCTCTCATCTCTCTCTCCCCCCCTCTCCCCCTTCTCTCTCTTTGTTCTCTGTCACAATAACCTACACCTTCCAAACAAACGCACAGACTAGGATGCATGTCTTAAAGCGGGGTTTAAAGGCTATCATTAAACTCTACATTTCCTGCCCTTAAACATCTAGGAGGTATTAACTTAACCATTCGTATGTGCGTTATGTTTGGTGCTGCTCTGGACATTCATTACAGCAATTCATGAAAAAACAATTGTACGTGTTTAATTTATAATTTAGGTCAAAACACAGACACACATTTATTCTATATTATTGCTCCAGCAGGTATGACTCTCAGAGACTGAATGTGTAGCTGATGCTTGCTGACCCGAGAGCAACCTGACTTCTATAGAATGTCAAGAATAGAAGATGATTAGAACTTCTTCATGCTTTCATTCAGCTGTGCCTTCAGGCTTTTCTGCTGGAGATCCCACAATCAGAGGCTCAAAGCACAAGATGGTAGTGCTGAGGGTATTGTTGGCTGAAAGAACAACATTGTTCACAGTAGTTTGTCTTTCCTCTACTGCTCAGAGATTTCATTTGATATTACCTCAATCTGGTTTTATTATATAATCTATCTATATATGTATCTATCTATCTATCTATCTATCTATCTATCTATCTATCTATCTATCTATCTATCTATCTATCTACCTGTCTGTAGATCTGTAGGTCTGTCTGTTTAATCTATCTATCTAGTTTCTGATATCTAAATTTGTCTTCGGTCATCTCTAACCTGCATAAACTCTGTATTGTGTAAATAAAAATACTAAAATACCATCTGACTACTATTGCATGGGGAAAGGTTTTGGTGTACTTTTTTCATGGGAAATGTACAGGGAATTCAGATATTAAACTTCTGATAGTTTGTCACCAAATTTTAATTAGTAGAAGTTCTCACATTTGAAGTGCATATATAGTTTTACCTGCTTTGAACACATTTTATTCAACACACCAGTGTATTACCAAGCCCTTCAGAAATAAAAAAACAAACACACAACAAAACTAACCACACTATGTAGAACTGTGGAATTCTTAAGGTTGGTAAAGAAATCCCTGATTTTTAATAGTCTGGCGCCCTCTGTTGGCGTAAAATAATAAGCTACACTAAAGACAGAGACAGGGCTACATCAACGATTAAAAGTAATTTGACTTTATTTCAGCTTTATAAAGTTAACAGCAGCCACTCTCCAAGTGGCAATGCACTACAAGGACCTCAGAATACAGTCATATAAAATAAACATTTTGGCAAAAAATTCACGCCACTCAGAAAAAAGGAAAGAAAGAAAGAAAGAAAGAAAGAAAGAAAGAAAGAAAGAAAGAAAGAAAGAAAGAAAGAAAAAAATGTGGTGCAGATTTGGACAGTAAAGGCATTTGAAAGAGTTAAGACACTTAAGACTGGTTCTTTTACTACATGAAGAAATGTCAAATATTGTATAATCTAAGGCATTATATATTAATGTTTTTCAATACCATTGCTAATGCCTGCTAGGGCTGAACAGCTTTACAATTAATGTGATGAACATGTACAATATTACAACAAATCTTTATGCAAATCAAGAAATGTTTATTATTCTTATACAGGGCTGGAACATTTTCAAGGACGTAGAAATTACACTGCTGATATTTAACAGATGAATCATGTCCTTGCCAAACACTGGAGTCAAAACAACCAAAGAAACCAAAAAAAAAAAAAAAAAAAAGATAAATAATGTCCTAGTTTTATATTGTGTCCATTTTGGGCTGTATAGTAGGCATTAGATGCAATTTACTGCAAATCATGATTGCCGTCTCCTCTTGGATTAGTTGCAGTGACTATGTCAGATCAGTAAGTAGAGAAGGGAGGACTTGGATGAGGAGGGCACTTCAATGCAGCTTCGTAAGACATGGTATGCTATATGGTATAATATTCAGCATTGATTACTGGAGCTCAGTACAAATTCACAAACAGGATGAAACAGAAAATGCAGTGCTATTAGTTTTCATCTATGCTGCCGGTCAAGCCACATAAAAATACTGAGGCATCGGTATTATCATGCCTTAGCAACATGTAATTCTGTGTCTCTGTCCAATTTCACAGTGTCAAGCTGTGTGCAGATTAAGTTAAAAAAGGTAAGTGACTTTTCACTATAGATTGTCTAAAATATGCTTGCAGTATTAGAGGAAATTGTTGTGTTGTTATGGTGAGCGTTGAGGCTTTGGTGCAGCACACAGATCAATAGAGAGGATTAGGATGCCATTGACTTAAGGCACTGTTTCTTTTTATGGTCAGCACATTTTAAAGTAAAATGTTGTATCTGTGAAACACCTGAATTCATCTAAAGCTATTTGATCATATCAGTAGATGCACCCAGATATGAGGCTGTTAAAAGCTCAATTCCTCAAAGCTCACTTCAGAGGTCTGTTAAAAACCTGCCTGATCACAGTGGTTACTGGTGACAAACAATTATGTCTCACTTCAGCCTTGCCTTACAGCTGTGTTCACATTACAAGACTTATTGCTCAATTCCATTTTTTATTTGCTTAGGTCTGATCAGCTTTGATGGCTCACATTCGTAAGTTAGTGACCCGTGTCTGTCATTAATGTAATCAGACCCTGAAGCACTCACACACCTTTTTCCGACCCAATAATGATCATCATGCTCTGTAAACATAAACTAAATATTTTTGACAATCCATCATTATCAAGGCAATCAAATCAGCACAAAGTTTATTTGCTCATGTGCTCAACAGGCAGCTTGTTGGCTGTTCATGATAAGATTAAGAAGGCAGAAAATGTCCTGCTGCATAGCTTTTGCGCTTTTCCCCGTCTCGTACTGGCACGTCTGTGTTTACAGGTGTGTGGGTGTGAGAGCAGAGACAGCAGTGAAGTGTGCATGCATAATGTTAAATACCTTTAAAAGAATTTTTTTTTTTTAAATATTTTTAAAAGAATCTGACTTTTTGTATTTTTATGATTTAAGGTAATATGCAATAAGCTAAAAATATCAAAGAAATAGATTTATGCCACATTTAAGTAAAAAAAAAAAAAAACCTGGGCCAGCTTCAACCTTGTAATGTGAACACAGCATAACAGGCTGTATCATATTATAAACAAAACCGATTACCTAAATTCAGTGAGCTTCTTGGGCACATTATATTAATAATGTCAAGAATCTGAGGCAGACTGGGAGCTGTGATAAACAGGCTGGTTACATCACAAACCATTCAACCTTAACTTTTACTCAACAATAATGTAATAATGTATTTCTTACATTATTATACAGCTGTCTGCCTCATCAGCTAAAGCATAACATTTTAGGGTAATATATTAATATGTACATGTTTTGGAATAACCTATAATCATAACTTACAGGCCTGTCTGGACACCCAGATTCCTGACCTTTATGTGTAGTGTTTGAATTTAGTTTTGTGCAGCACACTGTACTGAATAGTCTGCACAAGAGTTAGAAAAGACTTTCCAATCACGGAGTAAAAGCAAACAGTTGAGGTCACAACCTGCTACAACATATCCACAATATCCTTTGTGAAGATGGGCTTGTGGCAGGCGCGCGCGCGCGCACACACACACACACACACAAACACACACACACACACACACACACACACACACACACAATATGAATATATTACCCTGCCCCCCTTTGTCATTAGGACTGATGTATATGCAGTCCAGTGTACCATAAATCCACGGGGACTTTAATTCCTCTCCTGCAAGACCAAAAAAGTTAATTGTTTTTCTTTCCCTCGAATTGGTCTGTTCTCTCTCTCTCTCTCTCTCTCTCTCTCTCTCTCTCTCTCTCTCTCTCTCTCTTTCTTTCTTTCTTTCTTTCTTTCTCTTCAAGCAGTTTTTAATGCAGCCTGTCCGAAAAGAAGCAGCTCTGTTCCAGGCAACAGTGGAACAGGTCTTTAGTTTGGTGTGGATTTGCTTGTAGTGTCCAGATTTAGAAATCTATATCCCAGCCAGAGTTATCATCAGGAGGAGGGTCCTCATTGTCCTCAGGAAAGCTGTCAAAGTTGCTTGTGTCTGTAGCTGATGTGACCTGGGAGTATAGCATAGAGCAGGTTGTAAAAGCTTGTCCTAGCAAACTATGCATGCAACTACAAATGTATAATACAGAATACTAATTTAATATCTTATGACATCCTTACAGTGGCCGAGAAGTGCAAAACAAATTAACAAATCCAAAAACAAATTAACAAATCCGAAAACTTACTTAAACAAACTTAATTTGTTTTCGGATTTGTTAATGTGTTTTCGGATTTGTTAATTTGTTTTTGGATTTGTTAATTTGTTTTTGGATTTGTTAATGTGTTTTCGGATTTGTTAATTTGTTTTTGGATTTGTTAATTTGTTTTTGGATTTGTTAATGTGTTTTCGGATTTGTTAATTTGTTTTCGGATTTGTTAATTTGTTTTTGGATTTGTTAATTTGTTTTCGGATTTGTTAATGTGTTTTCGGATTTGTTAATGTGTTTTCGGATTTGTTAATTTGTTTTCGGATTTGTTAATTTGTTTTCGGATTTGTTAATGTGTTTTCGGATTTGTTAATTTGTTTTCGGATTTGTTAATGTATTTTCGGATTTGTTAATTTGTTTTGCACTTCTTGGCCACCGTACCTCCTATTGTCAGTAGCATACATTGTAAGCTACATTTACACAAACAGCAATTTTATCTTTGCAAGTTTACTAGTTGCCGTAGTAATAATGTTTATCAATGGATAACGCCTCTGGTATTTCTCGTCTTGTCTTCCCATTAAAATGAAACATTCTAGAGGGAGATTTGGAGTTTGTATATAAAATGATCAGTGTATATACTTGCCATATCATAAGAGATGAAGTAGAACCAGTGCCTGCTCATTGCCACAGATTGCATGTGCGCTACTTTCTTCACTCTCATTGGTAGTTGCTGCATCTGTCACTTCATATTTCCATAAAGTTAAACTATTCTCAAATTTGTCACATTACTGGACATGGCTACATCTAGTCATCATCAGCTGCTATCCATAATATCAGAAAAAGTTGCCAGCTGCCATTGAAAATGAACAAACTCTGGTTGCTTTGTTACTGGATGAGTGAACCTAGCATTAGTGCAGTGTTTGCTCATTTCCATCCCTGTGAGCCTCCCCAGCTGCATGGTACATGCCTTTCTTTAAGCTACATAACAACAGACTTGGTGTTTATAGGTTTATCTGTGCCTGAAATTCCTAGACAGACACACTGATATGTGATCTTTGTTTACTGTTCAGCAGAAGCACAGTAGGGTTTTGTTACCACCTGCTGGTTTTCCCTCTTTTAGCAGTTTTGCAGCTAACCACCAAGTCTGTTGTTGTGTTTTGCTAGTGTGTGTTTGCCAATAAAAGATCAAGCAAACTGTGTTAACGGTACTTGCTGGTTAATCTGCTTTCTTGCAGGCGCTAGATAAAGCAAGCAAAACCAACAAAATCAGCTGGAGGAATAGAAATCTGTATGCTCTATATCGTCGCTGTCGGGCGGAAACCTCGTATGTCCAAATTTGGTCAATTTCATATTCGATGCTATTGGTCAGTCCCCACATGGGTCTGTTATTTTTACAAGTTATTAATCAATCTAAAGTCTTGAAAATAGCTTGAACGCAAATCTCTTAACTCCACTGGACACTTCAACTGTCTGAGAAATCTCATAACTACACCTCTTCTTCACTCCGCGGGAGAGCTGCGCGGCATATTTCTCCTCAAGATTAAAGTCGCAACGAATCAACACGTCTTAAAGTGATATCTAAAGTGATTTTCGTGGGGCTCAAAGAAAAAAAAATCTTGACCCCCGCTAGTTCTGGTGCTCGTCTGAGGACAACAAGAATTTAGCACAAGACAATCCACTGCAACGCGGACTAAACCCTGTGCATTGCAGATAAGATAGGATTGTATCTTACAATGTCAAGGCAAACCGTTATGTTCAAAAAGTAGCTGCCTTTGCCGTCATGCTCATCACTTTAAGCAAGCTGGCTGGCTTTTTACCTCATTATTATACGCAAACATGCTGTATAACGTAGTAAAACGATAATTTGAACTTTATTAATTTTATTTTTTGGGTGAACTATCCCTTTAACTATGATTTTATTGATGTTTATCTGTGTTATTGATGTATTTTAAATATCTATTTATTACTGCTTATTATACATGTTCATTGACGTTTTAAAATGTTTTTTTATAATATAATATTTGAATTAAATTGAATGTTTTGGATACCACTATTAAATTATTGTTTTTATTATTATTTTACTGACTTTAAGTCAGCCTACTTATAGACAATGCCTCTCTTGGCACTGTGCATGTAAAACACTGTCTGTTTTGTTAAAAATCGATAGCTGTAATGCTTCTGTGCAGAAAGAAACCCGTGAGCCACGAAGGTAAGTTTGCGAGCAGATTAGACTAATTTCCACCTATTAGACAGCCTAATCAGCTTATCGTGTTTTGTATTGCATCACTTTTAAAATAGAGTTTAGGAAGATATATGTAACTACAGTCATTAGCTTTGGTTAACTATTGAAGCCTTTTCTCTTGTCAAAAGGCTCAACGTGACCGCAGACTTTATTGAACACTGCTGGCAGCAGCGACGTCTGTGTCCGTACCATTCTTATCAATGACAGCATAATCTCGTATCTCCCTGCTCCCAAGTCATAAAGCTTGTATCTCCGATAAAACGTGACTTTGGGAAAATGTTGTGTTAATGTTTGTACACAACAGTATATGATAGCAATATAAGGTATAATAACAACTTTAACGATACAATGTTTAATAACTCAAAAAAATACGGCGTTTTTTTTTATTTCCTGAAAAATAATGGTTTTGGAGATACGAGGATTCCGCCCGAAAGCGACAATATACTTATACTCTACCTATGTCCACATTTCTGTGCAGTTTAAAATAAGTCCAGTTTCTGTGGAGTTAGTATTTGGATATTTCCACAACCAGAAAGAAAATGTTATTAAAAGCTAGCAGAAACTGTAACAGTCACACAAATCAAAGCTGAAGCTGCTAAATTATATTTACAGAAGATCCACCGGTATTACTGCCACCATTTAGAGTAATCACTACACTGTTATTAGACACATTTAGATGGTTTTCACACTGTGATTGTTTGTGGTGGCATTCCAGCATTGGTCTGGTATAAGACTCATTTGATTCTATCAAACCCTGGTGTATTTACGTTTATCTAACATCATCACAAACCCACATGAACACATCCCTCACCATATTATTGTTATTATCGTCTCTTCTGTGTCCCACAGAGTTCCCCCTCAGCTAATCATTGTGTTTTAGAACGTCATCAGCTAAAACACATGCACGGGTTAACTCGCTATCTGAACAAGTGCAGACGCAAAGTACACGGACCCAAGAGTTGAGGAATTGGGTTTCGGATTCAGTACCATGTGTGTGCTTCCTGGTCTGTATGACAGTTTTGCACATTACCAATTTTTCATGCAAACCGTGCTGTGATTTGGATTAAACAAACAGTGTAAAAGCCCCCTTAATATAAAGTGGGACCAAATTCAGATAAACCTGTGGAATTTTATGCTTGTAGAATTTTATGTGGTATTTTAAGTATGAGTATGCAGTTCTACACTTACAGTAGGGATGATTGGAGGTGTGAGCGTTCCCTTCCTTAATCCGTCCCAGTTAAAGCCTTCAAACCACCTGTACAAACACAATCATAAGCACTAAAGGAGCTGAATGAATGTTTAATTTTTTTTAAAAAATCCAGTACATTGCTGAATAACTCCTTAAGATTTGCCTTAAGATATTTCACTACTTTACTATAAATATGTTTATAGTGTGTTTATTATTATTTCTTACATTACTTTATTCCCAAACCTGCTGCTAATTAAATTACTGTAAAATTTATAGTCATTTTTTACAGCAAGAGTAAAGTTAATCATGTAAGTTAATGTAAATAATAAGATATCTACACCCAAGAGTTAGGTATACAACACAAATCCATAAATGCTGTACACTCACTTGTGCTTTTGAATATCCTTGACGCCATTTTTCAGATTTCCTAATCTTTCAGAAGGAGTGTCCCTAGAATAAAAAAAAAAAAAAATAAACAAACAACAAACAACAACAACTAAAAGTAACTGAGTGCTATTGTAACAGCAGTAGGCGTTGGTTATTTAAATGTGCACTTGAACACACCTGCATAGCTTTTTAATGAGATTGGCAGCATTTTTTGTAATCTTCTTTGGAAACTCAATCATGTCAATGCCTCTAAGGATGATGTTGTAAGTCTTCATGGGGTCAGGGCCTGAAAAAGGAGGGCTAAAATATATTTGGAGGATTAATGATTAGACATTCAAATGTTTCTGTTAGATATTTATAAATGTGACTGCTAAATGAGGTGTTATTTATTTACCACACAATGCACTTTTATTTACCTGCCTGTTAGTAGTTCATACATGAGGATGCCCAAGGACCAGTAGTCTGCTGAGATATCGTGACCTTTGTTAAGAATGATCTCAGGTGCTACGTACTCTGGTGTACCACAGAATGTCCAAGTCTTCTTACCGAATCCGATCTTCTTAGCAAAGCCAAAGTCCACCTTCAAGAAGGTAAAGGGAATATTTTACAGTTCCTTCTACATTCAATATTTAATAGATGCTGGATACACATCAGAAACTGATATGAGTTTACCAGTTTGGCATAGCCCCGGTGGTCCAGTATAAGGTTTTCTGGTTTGAGGTCTCTGTAAATAATGCCTTTGGAATGCAGATAGGCGAAAGCCTCCACTACACATGCCGTGTAAAATCGTGTAGTAGAATCTTCAAATGAACCTCTGGATTAGACAAAAGAAACAAAGGTAAGAATGAAATCCAGATAGAGTTATGATGTTGGATCATGGTGGAAATGCAGAAATAAACAGTAACCGAGGAGCTAGAGTGAGTATAGGTATGTAGAGCTGACCTGTCTCTGAGGATGGTCCATAATTCCCCTCCCAGACACGCCTCCATCAACATATACAAGTATTTACTGTCCTTAAAGGTCCTGTATAGTCTGAAAAAAAAACACTACCATTAAGGTTGTGGTATTACCATTTCACAATGAGTCCCAGCACATCGTCGACTTCACCGTTGACTTTTTCCAAAAGGCTTTAAAAGAATTTCCATCTATTAACTGTCTGTTTGTTAAATTTTTTAGCCAATCAAATGTCTTTTGTGTCTATCTATGATACCTGAAACTCTTTGTTTAAAGTTGCAATATTCAGATTTGTTTTCTTACGAAAAATCATGATGGATAATCATGTAGAACATGATTAAAAGAGATGGTTAAAGCCGTGATTGCAAAACAAAAGAATTACTTCGCTGAAAAAAAAAAAAAAAAAACCTTTTTGAAATCTGTTATATTTGTATTTACCCTCACCGGCCACTTTATTAGGTACACCTATCCAACTGCTCGTTAACGCAAATTTCTAATCAGCCAATCACATGGAAGCAGCTCAATGCATTTAGGCATGTAGACATGGTCAAGACGATCTGCTGCAGTTCAAACGAGAGCGTCAGAATGGGGAAGAAAGGTGATTTAAGTGACTCTGAACGTGGCACGGTTGTTGGTGCCAGACGGGCTGGTCTGAGTATTTCAGAAACTGCTGATCTACTGCAATTTTCACGCACAACCATCTCTAGGGTTTACAGAGAATGGTCCGATAAAGAGAAAATATCCAATGAGCAACAGTTCTGTGGGCGTAAATGCCTTGTTGTTGCCAGAGATCAGAGGAGAATGGCCAGACTGGTTCGAGCTGATAGAAAGGCAACAGTAACTCAAATAACCACTCGTTACAACCGAGGTATGCAGAAGAGCATCTCTGAATGCACAACACGTCAAACCTTGAGGCGGCTGGGCTACAGCAGCAGAAGACCACACCGGTACTAGTAAGGTGTACCTAATAAAGTGGCCGGTGAGTGTACATGGCCTTACTGTCAGTCATTGTATAGACAGTCACACCCGTTTACTCCACTCTCTGCTATCATGCTAATACCATAGCTTAATGCTTATTAAAGCTTATTATGAGCTAAAAAGTAGTATATGTGTTTGTACATGATTTATGTTTTGGCATAAATATACAATAAGAACTAATGTATATAAAGAAGCACTTCTGTGCATAGAGTCTTCTCTGGGTTGATAAATGAAAGGCAAGATTATTTGCTCATGTTGAATATTTCAGAGCAACTACTGTATGTGTGTTGTACATATTATTTAAAAAATGTACAAAATGTACAAACTATTATTGATTTATTTAATTGATTATACAGTTTTATTTATCCGGGCAGTGTGTGAGAGTTTTGAGGTGTTAATGTGCAAGATCTGAGTTTGGTATTGTGAATACCTGACGATGAAGTCTGAATGAGCTTCCTGCATTATGAGTTTCTCTGAGCGGATGTGCTCCTGTTGTCTGGTGTCTACAATGTGGCGCTTCTTAAGGATCTTCATAGCAAATGTCTTATACTCATCACTCTTCAGCTGCACCTGGGATTACAAATTAAGCAGCAAAGTTCCATGTAATTCCTTAAACAGATTTTTTCTTAATACAGGCTTTTAATTAGTTTAAGTGAATTAAGGCATGAGCATTGTATACATGCTCCACATACAGTACTAAAGAAAAGGTCCTTGTGTTTGAAAGTGGTTTGCAAGCAAGATCAAAATTGATATTTACCAATTCGACACGTCCAAATCCTCCAACTCCAAGTGTGTCTATGATGTTGAAGTCTGACAGGTGCAGGTTGAAGAAGAAGGCATTCTCTGCATCGTACCTGCATAACACCAAGCAGAAAAATGCGAAGCGTTTAGAGGAATTTAACCTGAAGGAAAAGAGAGCTGGACTGGGACAATTTTCATCTTTATCCTTTAACACCAGAAACCAAGATTCTTTTCATCTCACTTCTGCACAAACCCAGGGCCACAAACAATAAATCATTTTAATTAATTCAAAACTACTGTCTACAGTCCAGTACTGTCTACAGCTTCCTCTTTAATCCATTGAGCTAACAGAGGTGCTTTCACTGACATGGTATCTATTTGGACTGTGTATTTTTAGTAAGACAACCTGCTCGATGCTTGATGTTTCATGTAGTTTCACATTTCTGAGAATGTGGCTGATCCTCTTTGACCAACCTGGTTTTAACAAACTTGTTTCTATCAATTTTTATGATAAATAATAACCTAAAAAGCAGAAGCATGTCCTTCAAACTTTAAGAATGGTTAAATAAATTTTCAGTAAATTCCTATACTTATAGGGAAAATAACTAAACCTCACATTAATCAAATCCATTAAATTCCAAAGGTTTCAGAACATATCTAGGTTTTCCTGGAATACTGTGATTATTCTTTGTGCCTGATTGCAATCTTTGACTTATTGCTTACAGCCAGTGACGTCCCATAAGGAGAGAGAGAGAGAGAGAGAGAGAGAGAGAGAGAGAGAGAGCGAAAGAGGTGGCAGATCCTCCAGCTGGATCTTTTTAAAACGGCGTCACGTGAGCATGTGAGTAATAACACAGTCATGGCTGTGTTTGGCTGCCTGGTGTCAAACAGGGGTCATTATTTTCCAAGTACACTGCCAAGGACACTGACACACACACACACACACACACACAAACAGTCTTATAATCTTTGTCAGGACCTTACACAGACATCATTAATAGTGTAGCTAATTAATACTCTGCCTACACCTAAAGCTCACCCTGACCTTTTTCTTGTGAATGACTGTCAGATATTCTTTTTTATTGGGACGTTAGTTCTTAAAAGATATAGAAACCTGCACCGAGCACCACCACTACCACACACACAAAATATTCTCTGGTTGGAGTTTAATCATCTGCTGATACTGATTTCAATTAATACTGACTAGATTTCTGTCTTGTGAAGGATAAAGGTTTCTCTGCATCAGACATAAATATACGTTTGGCATACTATAGGGTGGCCTGAGCTCCAGGAGTAGCACACAGCTCACAGCTCAGCCAGTAGATGGCAGACAGCTCTCAATACGATGGGAAAATAAAAAGTCTGGTATAGCGCATGGTACACTGCCAAGCCCAAACACAGGGCTGCTGTTAATCCCAAGGATTAGTCAGAACTCAGACAGTGGAATATTGCCATAAAACTCTGGAATTAGGAGTGCAAGCTCGAGATTAACCGCATACTTCATAGTTCTTGTGTCTTTTTTTTAGTTAAAATTACTTTTAATGATGGTCCTTTTAATGAAGTTGTAGTTAATTCATTAGGGATTTAAACAGATTCTATGCACTTAATTAGCAATACTTTATAATCTTGTATTTAAAGTACTTTTAGATTTTCTAAACTAACAATGAAAAATCATACAGAAACAAAGCTTATTATGATATACTATTTTCTATATTATTATTATTATTATTATTATTATTATTATTATTATTATTATTATTATTAATACTACGATTTAAATGTTATTTTACCATTGAAATGAGCTGAAGCATTTGTGCAATGCTAGCTTGCTGCTCTGCGCACATTCAGAGAGAGCTTAGCTACATGGTGATATGTGATAGCAGGAGATATCTCTACTCAATAAGTGGCTGTGATTTGCACCATGACGACAAGATGGAATAATGCTTATCATGCACAGATGTCGGGAACAGTGCATAAATAGCTCATAAGCTAGGGCTCTAAACCTCATAATCTCCATATTCAGTGCAGCATTCGGTGGCCTTTAGTTGGGAACACACACTGTTTATGTAACTTTTAAACGAGATTGGTGCAATGTCATTGATGTTTATGTACTAACTTAACATTTTTTTCCTAAAAGGTGTGAAATTTAATTTCACCACATGGTGGAGACACTGACCTAACTTTTTGGTTTGACACCATTTTTAGGACACACTGCTTGACAGTTTGAATAGAAAATTTGCACCACAGAGATTTATTTCTTAAATTCTTGTTCTTTTACCTCCTTCACTAAGAGAAAAATTCAAATAAATTACTTAGTGTTTGCTGCTCTTGGATCATCTGAGGTCATTTGATTAGACTCCTCTCAGATTTTGCCAACACATGCTACCAGCTAGACTTGGAAAGTTTTTTCACTGCTTCTATTGACCATATTGTGTTCCCCAGCCAGTGCATTCTTATGAAACGCTTAATAAATACACAATGGTCTGGAAGAGTCTTAACAATTTACTGGTATGGGTCATATAACATATATTGTACATTTTAGCATGAGATTTACATAATAAAGTGCTATTAAAATGATAGTTACAGGTATAAAATCATGGATGTTGTCATCTTATCTGTTCAATGTTGCTGGAGATATTTGTTAAATAAATAAATAATAATAAATTTTTCAGGTAAGTGTAAAATATAACTGGAGGGAGTTTTATGCGTGTGCTCCCCATACATTCATAATGAACATCTTATGATTTATCGAATTCACTTCATTGAATTTTCCAAGCTAACCACAAAGCTTGATCATGTAATGAATGTATGATGGTTTAATTAGATTTTCCTGATATACATGTAAGGATACAGTGGAGATACAACTGACCCATGCACTTTGCTGGAACAGTTGGAACACAACAGTTCTTTGGGATTCAGAGAAAATGTACAGAACCTGGTGGTGATATAGATAAACCTGTGCTTGAATAAAAAAGTTTATGTTTAAGTTTATGTTAAGTTTAATGTGAACCCCTGATTAATTAACCTTACAATTGTACCTGCTTTCCCCTACATGATGAAAGGACTAATGTGTGTGTCTATCTATCTATCTATCTATCTATCTATCTATCTATCTATCTATCTATCTATCTATCTATCTATAAATATATAGATAGAGAAAGAGATATAGATAGAAATAGAGATAATAGCTTTATAAGATTAATCAGGTTTCAGCTAATAATGCAGAATAATATAAAAGAATTAGGATTGTAATAAACGTATGTATGCGTCTAAGGAGCTCTTATGAGCTCATGGTGTATGATGTAATGCCTCTGGGTTTGTGTTTCCGGTAGATGAACTGTTAAGGAGTTTTGATCCCTCTCTCAGGACCGAGTGCTGGTATTATTGGCTTCTATATATGAGTGCACGGCTGAAAGTGCTCCCTAATGGCCCAGGCTTTAGGCTTTCTGCTGTATCATAGATGCCCAACTAGAGCTCTTTGGCCACTAGAGACCAGATCAGTGGTCTATCAGTGCAGCTGGATGTCAGCTGTCAAATTTAACCACCTTTCAAAAAAAAATAAAAATAAAAAATTGCTGAACCCTGATACAATAATAATAATACAATAATAACTGATACAATAATGGCCTATTTCAGATATTAAATTAAACTGGCTTTATTACTTGTCAGGTAAACTTATTGTTCATGATATGCTCTCTGGAAGAATGATTGCTTTAGGGTATAAAATAGAATAGAAAATAGTGTCTGATTAGTGCAAAGAAAACATGATAAATTGTTAGTGAATGATTCTCAAAGCCAGACCAACTGAAACAGTGTTATAATCTTGACAAGAAAATATTTTGGATATACATCATTGATGCATCAGCTCAGCTAATTTACAATGCAAATGAGGACGGAGAAAGCGGAAAGTTTCTACTGCTGCTTTGATCTGATAGAAGGAAGTTCTGCAGACAGCAGAGGTTTACATCATTTGCAAGCCTCGACTGAGTAATTACTGTTGGGACAATAATTCTTCTTTGTGTGTGCGAATTGGCTGATGATGTATCTGAGAGTTCACATTACTCTAGCCTTTGCAGTTCTTTGGTTTCACATCACCTCAAACTGCCTGAGAGGTCACTGTCTCTCCTCTCATGTTACTGTTCATTAAAAACAATGTGTCAGTGGTAGTTGGCTGTAACACAGCTGTGCGGATGCCTTTTGTCTCTCGTTCAGACACAGCAGAATAGCTGTTCTTATATAGAACTTCTTATATAGCACAATTCCTGTAATGGCACTGGAAGGATTTTCCTTCCAGGAGCTAACACTGGAAACTTACATTAATACAAGCAACACTAATAATACTGATAATATAAGTGCATAAGAGATGTTCTTACTTTGCTTTAGCCTCTGCATCTTCTGATCCTTTGTTGGACACATCCTCCAAACCTCCAATAAGGTGCTTATAAGATCTAAAACAGAAAATGATAAGGCGGAAATATTTTTCAGAAAGGTGAAAAATGACACACACCTAAAGTAAATATGAATGTAAAATGATTGTTTTGTAGAATGAGAAAAGGTAAACGGAGGATCACAGGCTTCTTTCAGCAGCTGCCTGTTCAGGGTCGCCACAGCAGATCATCTGGTCCACATATTTGATTTGGCTCAGGTTTTACAATGGATGCCCTTCCTGACGCAGCCCTCCAATTTTATCTCTTGGCACTAGGAGATAGTGCTTCAATGGCTGTTTTAGCTACCTGCCTAGGAATCAATCCCGGGCCACGGCAGAGACAGCATCGGAGTAAAGGGAGCCTGCTGCTGGACCACTAAGAGGCTACAGGATTTTAGTGATTTGTAAAGAAGAAATTAATAACATTTGAAAGACTGGCCTAATTAAAATAAGTGTTTCTTTTTTGCTCTGAGAAAAAGAGTATTTAATTATGTATGACCCCTAAATATTAGCAATAATGATGAAAGTCCCTCTGTATTTTCAGGAGAATACTTGTGTGTGTTTGTGTGTGCATTCTGGTTGATAATATCACAGGGAGAAATGGTAGTAATGCTAGGGATGAGCTTCTGTTCAGGTGTTTATACCAAAAATGGCAGCTTCGGCATCACAGGTTTAATCAATCCACATAAATATTTAAATTCTCTCGCCCTCTACCACGACACATCTCCTATCCCAAAGAGGGACATGTTTAACAGGAACATACTAAAAAAAACAACGGCATTATATTATTCTGAACATAATTCAAGGGTATCCTTAAATTGCATTTAATACATTTTATGGCAATGTACTTCAGTGAGATTTTAAAGTCTATTTTTCATGGTGATTCAGCAAATAGCAAAACACTTCGAATATAGGATATTGTCTGTTCATGTGTCATCTACAATATCAGGTTTTATGGCATGTCATGCAGTGAGCTTTTTATTTTATAGTTGGTGGTTACAGGTTTATATGTTTTAATCGGCAAACTTACTGTTCTACAGCCACCATAATAAATAGCCATAATTTATATATTTCCGTATCCATGTGTCTCCTGTGTATATATCTCAGCAGCCTGTAGATAAAATACACTCTATGGACAAATATGCACTCCTGACCATAAGACTCATACAGTATGTGTTTGTTTCCACAAGATGTTGGAGTGTGGCTGTGGGGATTTGTGCTCATTCAGCCACAAGAGAATTAGCAAAGTCAGGCACTGATGTAGGACAAGGAGGCCTGATGTGCAGTCAGTGTTCCAGTTTATCCCAGTAAGGATGTGGTCAGGGCTCTGTGCAGGCTGCTTAAGCTCTTCCACACCAACCTCAGCAAACCATTTCCTCATAGACCTTGTGTTGTCGTGTTAGAACAGGCTTGGGCCTTTTAGTTCTGCCAAATGGAAATGGCATACAATTATGTGCTTCCAACTTCCACAATCAGTTTGGGGAAAAACTATATACTGTATGTGTGTGATGCTCAGGTGTCCCCAACAATTGTGACGAATGCATGAATCAGACTTATCATTATTTCTTAACATCGGTAAAGTCTATCATTTAAATGACGGTGTAACGGAACTTCACACAGAGTGCTGATGGATGAAGGCCTGTTACCTTGTAACATCCCATAAAGAGCAGAATAAGTGCATTGCCAAGGAGACAAGCTGTCTGCATAGACCACTGACACACAACAACTATTCAGCATGAGCTACATTTATTCAAACAAACACCCCTTTGAATAGACAAACCGACACAGACACTGAATGAATAAAGCTTTCACACAAACTCACAGTAAACAGGCAAAAATGCCAGCTAGAAAACACTACATTTGACTAGATGAATTCTGTCCAGAAATATTATTAGATTATTTCACCATGATACCCATGTTGTAGGTTTCGATAATAATAGTAATATAAGGTAAAATAATAGTAATAGTAAATAATAATAATAATAATAATAATAATAATAATAATAATAATAATATGCACTTGTGTCCAGAATTATTGGCAGACTTTAAGTGAACAGGCAAATTGACTCTGTGACAAACATTACACACCACAATTACAAATTTCAATTAAATGATTGGAGAAACCCTCTTGTAACTAAAAATCCTAAAATCAAATGCTTATAAATGCTTAACAATTTTTTTTTCTTGTCTGAGAAAATAATAGAAAATTATATACGCAATAAAATCAAATAATCTTTGTGAAAAGAAATAAAATAAATCACTTTGCTTCCAAGAACGACTTTATGCTCAGGCAATGTTTAGGATCATTCTGTGCATAAATTAGTCTTTTTTGTTCTTTTATTAACCATGTGAATAATTCTTAAGTTGCCTATATAGTAAGTATACTGTGTAACAAGTGTAACAAAGTGTAACAAAGCATAATGAATGATATAACAAGTAATACTCACTCTCTGTCAATTACTAGGCATGTAACAGTCTCTGCAGCAATGACGCTGGCTGTCCTGATGTCCTCTCTGTGCAAAAACCAAAAGAAGTGAGTGAAAAATAACCTATGCAACATAGGAATTAAGTATAAGCTTATATAATTTATGTAAGATAATTCAAATTAGACTCAGGGTAACATGCTTAACAACTGGGTCAGTAAAGCAAGATTATCAGTCAAACAAGAAAAAAGAGATTAAAAGTTTTACTTTACACAAATAACTTCAGCTATAGGTATATATAAAATATGAGGTTTAATTATATCACAGGAAAAAAATATCCAGATAAGGCAATTTTAAAACATCAGCCATTACTCAGAGACTCTATGCACGCCATCGTTAACCTCCTCTCTCTCGTTGAATTCTGAGGAATCGTCACTCCATGCGCACGAGTCAGAATCCGAGACTGAATCCATAATGCTCGAACACACACAGTTTCTTTTTTTTTCAAGGCTTTTTAGTTTTACAACACTTTAAACACTTTACAAACAATCACTACCAATTACACCCCTCACTGCTACCTCAGCGAGAACCATTCAGTCCTGCAAAAAGCTCAAAGCTCACACACACACACCACATGCACTGTATGACACCCTAGCTGACAAGAAAGAAGAGTAGATGTTAATGTAAACAGAGTACGTACACACATGCGCCAATCCCAAAGTCTCAGACAGAGGTGACAATTCTCCACTGCACAACCTTAAATCCCCCACAACACAAATACACAAACACACCCAGAGAAGGTCACAGCTGCTCCACACCACAGCAGAGAACAGACAACAGAAAAGCACAGGAGGGATTCTGTCACTATTTTAAAGTGCAATCATGGAGTGTAAGCACCAGGGCTGATGAGTGTAATTATGGCCTGAGTGCTCTCCATAAGAGGCTTCGTAAGAGACGTTAAGTGGATAGAAATGCCCTACTTGTAGTATATAAAGACCCATCTCAAAACATGACACGTGTGCTGCGAAAAATGGCCGTCTGCTTCCAAATAGTTACACACATTCACACATGGTCTACCCTGGCATACATACATGCCCATTAATCATTTACAGTTCATGAGGACAAACTGAATACCTGGAGTCCACACACAAACTGTTCACTGTGTACACCAGCCCAGAACTCTCTCAGATCAGATTGCTTACTGGAAGTTCAGCTCAGACATAAACCAGGCAATCGTTTTAGAAATTGATTGCAAAAGTCCACAACGCAGCCAAGAATACACTGTAGCCTCCTGCAATAGAGTGTGCACTCGAATGGAAGCTGTCACACTAAAAGGGATTACAGAGGGATGAAGGAAGTAGAAGCAGAATTGTTCATATTTATGAGCACCGAGTTTCTGTATTCCACTCATTCATCTAATACACCCAGGATAAATCCTCAAATCCTCAGCTCCAAGCAAGAAAATACCACATCATCTTTCATAAACTAGAAATTAGTATAATAATAACAGCAACAAATTACTGCAAATGATTGGAAGAGGCATGCAGGTGCTGGACGTTATTACTGAGGATAAAACAGCTGGCCTTGCATGGACCTTTCTAGTAGATTTAATCTCAGCCAATAGGGGATTTATATTTTTAGTTCTGTATTGTTATTCTCAGCAAAACAGTAGGATATTTCTTTACAAATATTATCAATCTATATCACAAAAAAGGCACGGAAATAATATTTCAAGCTCTTCTTAAATCGGCTTGACTGAAAGGATTTGACAAGTGCATCCCTGCTATCTATCTGATGAAAAATCTCTGAAACTGAGGCGTCTGGAGCCTGGACTGGAGATTAATACAGTAATCATTCAGTCTGTTTTTATATGGAGAAGGAATGAGTGATAACAGAGAGCTGCTATATGTGATAGCTCTCTCACACACACAAACACACACACACACACTGCAAAAAAAATGCCACAACGCAGTCTTTTTTTGAGTAAGATAAAAACAATAAGCTTCAAGTTTTAATTTTTCTTATTGGCAGATAATTGTGCTTCTTTCTAGAAATATATGGTAATTATTTGCCAATAGAACAAGATAATTTCAAACTTGAAATTAGTAAAAACAATCTAGAAATAGATCGAATAATCTGATATTTGGTTCATTAGTATTTCCACTTTCAAAGATGTTATTGTTTGCAGTGCAGTACAAGGATCTCACACACATACTGTACACACATACACACATTGGGGTCATACAAGGGCTATGAATAAAAATGTATGCACATTATAACCATACATTTACATATAACATATTGAGATATCTATATTGAGTTCTACACAGAATAAAATAAAATAAACAGAAAACTTTACAACATGACAAAGCTATAATCCTACATACACAACTCTTCCTGGAATACTGTCATACCGGTCCTGGGTCGTTTTGGGATGTTGGACCATTTTTCAAGTTATAATAATTCAGTTCTTTAATGGATGAAGTTTAATATCTGTTTTGAATTCTGTGTTTCAGGAATCCATAAAAGTGGATTGATGGTTAAAAATAGTAATTAGGGAGGGCATGGAAGACACTTGACTTCTTCTCAGTGTTATTTTGCAGCATGTTTAGGAACTTTATGAAAGAGTGTTTGCATCTTATCTAAGTCTATGAGATTGCCTCATAAGTATTGGCTGCTGAACACAACGCATTCATAGGGCCAAGTGTTTCATGCTTTGGTTTTGATATTACACTTTGGAAATCAAATATCAAAGAGAAAGAGAAAGAGAGAGAGAGAGCGAGAGCGAGAGCGAGAGTGAGAGAGAGAGAGAGAGAGAGAGAGAGAGAGAGAGAGAGACCACTAGGTGGCACAGCACTACAGCTCTTAATGTATATACTGGATTTGGGTCAAAGCAGCAGTGTATAAAGGAACTCAGTGTGCTACAGCTGCATGAGTTCAGCCCTGATGCATTTGATGACTTATCTGATGGTTAAAGAGGACAATCCTACCCTTGCAAGGCTTTCTCTCCGAACCAATCGCCCTTCACCAAAGAGCGCAGGTACATAGTATCCTGACTGGCAGAGTCCTCTCGGGTCACGGTCACCTACAAGACAGGGCCACGTTATCAAAAAGCCTTGATCCAAATAGCAAAGTCGAGAAGATCTCTGCGGCATATTAACATTTAAACATCATACTTCTGCTGTGCTAAAAATTGTACTTACCTTTCCTTTGCTAATGATGAAGAAGGTGTCTCCCCTGGCTCCCTGTCTGATTATATAATCTCCCTCTTCATAATGCGTCTGGTTACCAAACACAGAAATGAGCATAAGACACGAGAGGATGGGACAAGGAAAGAAGGGAGTAAGAGAAGAAAAAAACAATGGTAGAGCGAATACCCTTTACATGAATACCACAACAGAACTCATTTCAGCCTCTTTGTAAATATGCGAAGTGTGTGATCAGATTGACTTTTTAGTTGCCAGTGCATCATTTTTAACCCACCACCAAATAAATAAATAAATAAAGAAAGAAAGAAAGAAAGAAAGAAAGAAAGAAAGAAAGAAAGAAAGAAAGAAAGAAAGACACTGGAACACTATTCCTTATTCCTTTTACACCATATCACTTAGCCTCTAAGTCCTAACATGCTGCCAGAGGGAGAAAGCACTTTTTTTTGGACACATGCCCTCCTGCTATTTTGCGTGCCATCACTGTCCTCTAGACAGATGTAACAAGAGATGTAAAGGCGCACAGACAGCACAGACGAAACAGTACCCCCAATTTGACTGAAGCCAAAATTCTCCCTATACGACCTAGAACATGACCTTTAAGGCACCAAAATTTAAAATATACATCTAAATTAGGTCTACATATCCCAAACAAAAAAGTATCACAAATATCCAAATATATGATGAGGAAACCATGCTGTAAACATCTCAATCTGTATTGGTCATTAATGGTTAATATTTAATGGTACATAAAGTTGTAAACAGCTTACATATAGTGTGAAAGTTCAATCTAAGCACTAGATGTGATGTTTTTTATCCTGTTAAAAACAGCACATTCACAATTCGGATTCTTTTTAATATATCACATTGAAATCACATATAGACCTTATGGAAACCCAACAGACAACCCAACCATATAATTTTTAAATGTATGTCTTGTCCCAAGACATTTCCTATATGTTTCTTATTGGAATCCTTGGATCGACAAGTGGTGTGTTAGCCTGCAGATTTGCTGTTCATTAATATTTCTAAATCAATTAAAACAATTAAAATGTATTTGGTCAACTGGATTGAATAAAAAAAATGCTGAAAGCAGTATTTTGTATTATTTAATTGGGCAACAAATTCTCATATCAATGCATAATGAATCAGCCATATGTATAGGTCTACAGGTCTGAATGACAGAACTTTGATAATTTGTAGAGGCAATAAACTGATATTCTGACACAGCGTTCTGTCTTCTTACACTTCTGCACCAATTTTTAGATCAAATTTGACAATCGTTACAAACACATGGTGGGCATGTGGTAGCCTAGTGGTTAATGTGTTGGGCTACCATTCGGAAGGTTGTGAGTTCAATCCCAGGTCCACCAAGCTACCAATATTAGGCCCCTGTGCAAGGCCCTTAACACTCAATTGCTCAGGTGTTTAAAAATTAGATAATGTAAGTAGCTCTGAATAAGGGAAGCTGGCAAATGCTGTAAATGTCAAATGCAAATTGGACAGTGGTATCCTAATAAAACATGTTAATATACATTAATAAATAATATATGTTAATAATTATTACCAACAGACCCCAGCATATCAGGTCAGGCTACATCCGCTCTGCCACCATCACCCTTAACACAGCCTTATCACCGTCTATTCTTAAAGGCCCCTCTCACCCTGCCCATAGATTGTTTGTCCGGTAGGTGCTTCAGGAGCCTCTGGACAAAAACCAGTAGACTGAGGAACAGCTTTTTCCCTAGGGCTGTCTCCTTACTGACCTCTGCCTGCCGGTGACCACCCGCCTCTGTATATTATGTCAATATCACCTGTATATTTATCAATATAATATATAACACCATGTATATGTCTACAGCACCTAACCTGTATATCTTGTACATCAATACCTGTATATCCATAGCATATTCCTCTGTATATTAACCTGTTCATACTATAAATACTTTACTTATATTTTAAATACTGTACATCTTGCACTTGCTGCTTATTGCACTTCTGGTTAGATGCCAAACAGAATTTTGTTGCCTTGTACTTGTACATTTGTAATGACAATAAAGTTGAATCTAATCTAAAAATGTCTACAGTAAATTAGTCTGTGTTTATATATCTATAAAATTCTATACATCTATAATCCTTTATACAGTATTTACTATAGAAATATCCAATATTTAAAACCACAATGCTAAAATGAAACAACTAAAAAAAAAAAACATTAAAACTTACAATGTATAATGATAGACATCCAGAAAACAATATTAGAACCAACATACATAAAAAATCAACATCAACAAAATAAATCCTTGGATGTCTGAGATGTAAATGGCTCACTTTTAGATTGTATTTACGGATCTGTTCTGGCTGGTTGTAAATTGCAGTAGTAAAAATGTTATTGTTGTTGCACAGCTACTGTATGCTCTAAATCCAGATCTTAAAATTGGCTTACTGTCAATAATCTGGAGTGTAATTAGGGTGGTTCCATGTTGGTCAACTAATGAACAATTCCAATCAGATTTTGCTATGTCATGACATACATAATAGGCAGAAAATGAAAAACAGGTGGAGATAGAACGGAGAGATGAGTGAAGATATGAGGGGGAATTACTGCTATTCATTTCCTTTCATTCTTAAGTGGATTTCAATGAGCTGAGGTTGGTTTAACAGCCCCATTTTCACATGACTGCTGCTGGAGTCTACAATTTCTAACAGAGGAAGTTTCAAATCAATCGAACAGGATATAGAGAATCACAAGAACAAAAGTTAAATTATACGTTAATCCTGGGTATTCATAAGCTGACCTTTCACGATGTAGATTCCTAAACCCTGGGTTAATGCTCAAAATTGCAAATTTAGGACCATTTGTGGATAAATACAGCACACAATGTTTTTCAAATAAAGGACTGTTTCATGCTTTTGCATCAGTGAGTAAAATGTCGCTGTGTAAATGCAACTAGACTGTTTTAAGCCTCCTGGGATGCAAAAAGTCAAGAAAAGATAGAAAAAAGGCAAAAGAGAAGACAGAATAAACAAATCATTTTAACCACTATTTCTACAACACGCAGGTTTTGTGTGACTGCAAAGCAAGTGATATGTGACGTGTTCTATTATTTATGATTGGGTGTCTGTTGCTAAGCTTTTAACATTCTTACAATACATTGTTTCGACTACATGTTTGGCACATAAATGTGAACTTAACATTACAAAAGTGATACTAAAGCTGCTTCAGAGCAGGGTTTTATAATCCCAGGTAAAAAAGTGGTGCTAACTGGGGTTAAAAGTATGCGATTAGAACAAGAATAACAGGGTTAAGTACACTGTGAAAAGCTCTACTGAGTGAAAGAAACAGATCATGTCATGGCAAAAGAAGAAGGAATGATCACGAGAGGGGCTTTTCCCTCCTCCCGCTACCAAGTTACAACAAAAATATCTCTAATACATTAAATGTACATTTTAAGTCATAGTTCTTTATGAATTGTATAGTGTTTCATTTTTCACCTAGCCTTTTCATAACAATTGCTTTACAGAGTGAGTCACACAATTAGTTGGAGAAGGAAAAGGACAAGAGGACAATTGGTACTTTTAGTAATTGTACAGTGACGAGGAGGTGACTCAACGACACTGCCACACTTTATCTACTGTTTTCAGTACATTACATCCTCTGTCATATATCTTTGTTTATTAACTAGATGTTTGTATTCATCAAGACTTGCATAATCAAATAACATGCTTGCTTATCTAAAGAAAAAGTTTGCATATCTTACAGCCAAGGGTTTACTGCCCAGGGCTCAATCCGGTTTGAGCCTCAGTACAGCCTCAAACCTCTTACTGTATAATACCACAAATATTAACTAATTTTAAATGCTTAATTTATCAAAGCTCTTGATTAAATTAGTATTAGTATTAAAGATATGCCCCTCCCTCACCCCTACCAAGCCAACACACACACACAAACACACACATAGCCTAGGCCATTCTAGCTTAGCATTATAAGAAAAGTGTTTTGAGAAAAATACGTTAAATATAAAAAACATTTTCTACTGAACTGAAAAAAGACAGTGAATAAAACCCGCCATAATTAAAGCCAATATGTCCATAAGAATACCTGTTAAATGCACACTAGCTAAATATTTTCACTGAGAGTTCGCCCCAGATAGTCACTGGTTAAACAATGAGACTGCAGGCCGTTATATGTTACAACAGAAAAATTGGATCACATTCAATTTCTAATTGATATTTTCAGTTTTCTAATTTTTAGCAAACAGTATTTGATCCTTTTTGAAGGAACAGCTGTTTAACAGCCTGTGGACTCTAGTTTCATGCCAACACAAGTGTCATCTGCTAGTGAATGCCAGAATTTTGGTTGAATACATGCCATTTTTTTTTTTTTCAAATTTGACTGTGTTGCTATTTTGGTGTTCATAAATGATCACACACACAAAAAAAAAAAAAACAGGGATAGTGTCATTAACTCATATGCACTTCACAAGCACTTTCTCCTTCATTAATTCACAATAATTCTGAAGATAAAGATGCTAAAGATCATCTAAAATGTTTGAACTGTATTGCAATCGGGTAGAATTACTATTTAGTGACTTCATGAGCTTCAGTTCCACTGATAAAAAACACTGTGGAAACAAACTATAAAATATGATAGAGCTTTGAATTAGCAGTCTTACAATATCTCTATATTTGACCCGCTTGCCTGTTTTGGACTGTTACGATTCAAAATAAAACTGCACTTATAGCTAGTCCCCTGAATTTTAACACTGCCACTGAAATATTGATGTAAAGTCTAGTGGCAGACAGAAAATACAGAATTTTTCAGTCAGTTGGTCATTTCTTTCACTATGAAATTGTTCACTAGATGTCAAACACCACAATCATACATTTAAAAAAAATAAAAAAAATATGCGTGTGCTATGGTCAAAAAATCTTTTGTTTTTGTCTAAAACAAATTTCTTCAGAACTCCACTCCAAGTTTTCGTTCCATAGCAAATACTGTACCAAATTAAAAATATCAGGATTAGAACACCAAATAATTATGTAAATATGTTGTAATGTTGTGTTATGTAAGAGCAAACATTGGCAACATCCACCAGAATTTAACATTTTGGTAGTTTTGAGTGGGACTGCAATGATTTGATAAACTTGAGCTGACAGATGGTGTGTTTATTGTTGGCCTTCCAAAGACAGACAGTTCAAATAATAAAAGCCTTGAGACACAGTGGCATAAATTATCATAGTTTAGTATATAACATATCTTCTTCAAGCAAAAGGTACTCAAAACAACGGTTTTTTTTTTAGTCTTTTTTTGACCATTTTTGACCAACAATTGTTCTCAACAAGAATGTGTGAAGTGTAATTCATAAAGCTCTACTCTGAAGGATTAGCTAAATAAACGATTACCTCCTCGAGGACATCAGCCAGCTTGCTTAGTATTTCTTCTGGAAGACTATGGAATGTTGGAACACTGCAAAAGAGAAGATTTACAGCATTCAAGTCAACATTGCAGTCACTTCTTTGTTATTATTTATATTATTATTAGACATAAAAAAAATCTTAAACTTGACCTAAATAAAATTTTTCCCCCAAACAGCTGCAGCTCCCAAAAGCTTTATGTTCTAAATACCCAAATTAAAGCTTAAACATTTAGTACTTAGTCATTTACTGAGTGGAAAACTAATAACTGATAAACAGTGATCTTTGAAGTTTTTAGTATCTGTTTAAATTCATACATTATACATCCCTATACAGTGCCTGGCAAAGTATTCACACCCTTAAAACTTTTCCACATTTTGTCACGTTACAACCAGAAAAAAAATGTATTTTATTGGGATTTTTATGTGATAGACATACAACACAAAGTTGCACATACTAGTGAAGTGGAAGGAAAATGATAAATGGTGTTCAAAATCTTTTACAAATAAATATCTGAAACGTGTGGCATGCAACTGTATTCAGCAACTCCTGACTCAATACTCTGTAGAACCACCTTTCTCTGCAATTAAAGCTGCAAGTCTTTTGGGGTATGTCTCTTCTAGCTTTGCACATCTAGAGATTTTGCCTATTCTTCTTTGCAAAATAGCTCAAGCTCAGTCAGACTGGATGGAGAGCGTTTGTGAAACAGCAATTTTCAAGACTTGCCACAGATTCTCAATTGGATTGAGGTCTGGACTTTGACTGGGTCATTCCAACACAAAAATATGCTATATAGTATAAGACTGTTTCATAGACTTTCCAAAAATATTCATTATAAGTATATATGAAAAAACAGTGCAGGTTGTTCGGTGATAGGGAATGATGGTGTTGATAATTTCAGCACACCCTGTCATTTTAGTGCATAAAGAGTAAACGTTATTTAAAAGGAAAGACATTATACATCCATAATTACGTATATACAGTACAGTTGTTCCTAATCTCAGCTTTCTTGTTTGTAATCTGAAACCATTGTTTCTGGCTACAAACATGTATTTACTTTAGAGACTTATTTTTGTCTAACTTTGGAAGTCTCGCTTATTATTCTGTGAGTTCCTACTAGATTTTAGTCTGTTGAGGCTTGTACTGTAGCTCTCGTTGCCTTTCATTGAACTTCTCAGAGCCACCGTTGTTGTGTTCTGACTAATGTATGCCTAGATATCGCTCTCTAATTGTGAATTGAAGCAATTGCATGTGATGAGTACAATCTGTAAAATAATTTATGCTGATCTAAATAAAGTTATCACAATGTTACTATCTGTACCATTAATCTGCAATTAACTGCTATCTCTAGTGAGCCAGCTGGTGACAGAAAAAAGCATCCACACAGGCCACCCACAGATAGCCTGTCCAGAGCAACAGTCCCTTAGTACCTGGTATACAAACTGGTAGCTAAACCAAAACAATTCTCTGTAAAGAGAGTATTTACTGCAGAATAATCCATTTTAATTAAAGCTGTATTATACTTTTTGTCAGCATCTTCTTTTAGGGTCAAATGACTAGGTAGATTATTCTATTGATTAGCCACTGATCATATCTTCTGCATATCTTTTAGTTTGATTATGGGTTCTTAAAAATTGAGCATTATTTAAAAAAAGTTTCAACTTCCTAATAAACAACAATGCCATGGCCAAACCTTAATAAGAGACGAGTAAATAAAGGACAAACTGTAAAGCTTAGTTTAGATGTAGACGTAGATTATGGTAACTGTGGCAGGATTGTGTTGATTAAAATGATTACAGACCTATAGTCATTGTCGATTTATACCAGAAGGCGACAGAGAATCAGAAGGAAAAAAGAGGATGGATGGATTAGCCATTGAGAGACTGCAAAATGCTTTATACACAAATGCTTTGTGCCAGAGGAGCAGTGAAGCTTCCAAAGAACTGTTCTATTACGCAACCATCATTCAGTGAAGATTTCTTTCAAGTAACATTTCACTCATAAACGCATCCATGCAGCATTCTGTCTTTAATATGTAAAATATTTCCCATGCTTTCTTTTCAGTATGCTATTATGCAAATATGATCTTCAGATGAAAGCTGAAAAAAGAAAGGAAGAAGAGAATGAGGAAAGGAGGCTCTTTTAGTTGGATGCAGAGAAGACTCCCTCATAGATACACAAAAGACTAGCATGACAGCTGCAGTGTCAATGTACGCTCTAACACACACACATACACACACATGCACACACTTTAAGTTTCGAACCTTTTGAGAAACTCCATGTACTCTGCGTGTTTTATCAGGCCAGTCCTCATCATGATGGTCTGAAAGCACTGCCTGTCGATGGCCCATAACTTCACATTGGTTAGAGCTGTAAGGGAATTAAAAAGAGCATAAGTGTTAGTATTGAATACACAGAAATGGTTTTTCAGTATCATACAGTGCACTAATTACTGCAAGATTACTGGAATGAGGATTCATCTGTTGACAAAAGTTAGAATATATTGACTGCTGTGTGATGAGTTGATAAATATAACAGAGTTCAAACAAAAGCCTGAGTGCTGAGAGTGAGGAATTATCAGCGCTAGACTGTGCGCTAATAAACAAACCACACAGATATGAGCAGCTAAGACTCACGTACACTTCATTGTGTCAGATGTTGCTGGCAACATTTCAAAACTGAATTAAACAATGAAACACTTACAAAATATATTGGGTGTAATGTTTATTTTTGACAGACTCTTGCTTTTTTATTAAGAGTACCAGTAATTATAAGTACACTCGAAATATCTTTACAAAATAGAAGAAATCAGTGGAAAGGCACCTAAATGTGCAAGTAATGAAATGTGTGTATACTTGGTTTTGAGAAATGCTTTGAGATATGTACAACAACAGTCATATTTATCTTACCCCATCTTTCTATGTAACATGAAAACACATGTCTCTTTATGCAAACATGATTACTGATATTTACAATAGCACAAATAATCAGACAATTTGACATAATCTTCGGTGCAACTATCACATTTATTATTTATGATCAATTCCATAAGGTTTTAACGGTTTGAAGTCTGATGACTGACTCGAAATAATATCCACAACACTTAGTTTGCTTGCAGGAATATTTGACTGGATAGACAACCAAAAGGATGAGGCTTAAATGAAGCAGTCGGAGACACTGATAAAATAAGAGAACAAAGACAACTGCGCTTCTCTCACTGCCCTAGCGCATTAGATATTCATCAGGCTTTGCTGGCGGTGATTAGGCTTTATCATTTAATACTGACAAATTCAATAACCCTGCTCAAGGGCATAAATCAAGGTGGAAAAAGCTTCCCATACAACGAATTACAAACAAGTGATGCATACTCAGAAAAATAAAGGAAAGGTTCAGATACAGAAGTATCAGAGACATATCTCTTTGCACATACCTTACTGACATTAACACAATTCTAACTAATTCTAACTGTATTGGGTGTAATGCAGTGGTATGAGTGCTTTAATCCAGATACATACAAATATTTGTTATAGCATCATCCTTCATGCCTCAACTAGAAAAATGCAGTTAAAACTGCATTAAAACAGACTCTGTTTATTATGCTACAGAAAACCAAGGACTGATGAGAGTTAATTCAGTGCAGTGGCTTTATACTATAGTACATACAGATGTAGAAGAGATATTTATTTGTAGTCCTCAGTCCTATTTCCACTATCATTGGTCTTCAAATGATTTCTGATATTGTCATAGACAGTACAAAATCAGGAGTCTATTCCAGGATCACTGGGGAATATTCATGGTCCAACTTATGGTGTTATGCATACACATATTCACACCTAGAGGCAATTTAGTATGTCCAATCGAGCTACCCTTATAATTTTTGGAAGAGAACCTGAAGAACCAACACAAAACCTACACAAACATGAGAAGAACCTGCAAAACCCCACAGACAGTAACTCAGTAAGACAGAAATAAGGAAATAAGGACCTTTGAACTGTGAGGTGCCAATGCTACATACAACACCGCCTTTCCATCCTATTGAACTTGCTTGATACTATTTTTTATTAAACATATTTTAAAAAGGAAACATGCAACCTAGATGCCAATATGATGAGTCGTGGTAGGACTGTCTCTACCACACTTCTCATATTGGGATTTGAAGAACATTTCTCCTTCAAAATTGGGCAGCAAACAGACAAATCGATAATACCACAGAATGATGAAGAATAATAATAAGAAGCAAGCTCCCAAACTCAGGGCTGCCTTAATTCTGAAATATATATATATACAATTCTTACTGAGCTTTCTGTAATCTATCATCATGCTTATTCTCTCCCTCTGTTACTCCTGGGAGCTGCTCTCAAGATATCAGTAATGAGAACAAGGTATAAAGATGACTAATTATTCTGTGAGCCACGAGATGAGACGAGTTCAGTCCTATAATGTAAAGATTGAAAGAGCATCAAGGCTAAGGCAGTCTTCAGGTCAATAAGAATGGTATTGGCTTCCATAAGTTTAATAACAATCTACTTTAAATAACTTTGTGTCTTTAAATCCTCTGTTCTGCTTCACATCTTTTTCCAAAAAAAATAATCACAATAAAATGTCAACCAGCTACAGTACATGATGTAGATAAACAAAGATAATATTACTAAATGGCATGAAAAGCTTTTGCAGGAATTTTGTACTTAAAGTAAGAAATTCTTGCTTTAAATCTTGTCCTAATAATATATGGGTCGCAAACCAATGTTCAATTTGCTATATGATTAATTCATTGGAACTATTTTTTTTTGATTGGGCTTCACTGACTCCCAGCTAAACATATTGATCTGTCAGCTTTGTGAACCTTGTCATCTGAGAAAGGATAGAAAGAAAAGAGGTATAATGTGAAAATTAGCGATGAATCTGCCAGTGTGGAGTCGCATTCACACAGCTTTCACGCTCTTACACACAGCTCTTAGTACTAAATTCCACAGGAGCTCTACTCCACAGATTAACAATAACATTCAGGTTTCCAGCAGAGCATCCACACACCCACTCATTCTGTCTACAGATAATGCAAGCCTGAAGGCACCTGCTACCTAAACCTTTCAGTTAGTGATTACACCGGATATTAATCAACCCAGCAAAGGTAACAACACAGAAACCTTCATCAGTTCATCAATCAGTTTTGTGAGTAAATCAAAATTATTTTTATTTGAATTCATTCAATTCCTTGCAAAGCATTTAGCACAACACAAAACATTCAAACAAGCTGTGATATGCTATGGATGCTGAGAATTAAAATAAAGATGTTAGAGGTGTGGTGAGACAGAATTCAGGCCCCAGCATGCTCCCTGATTGAGCCTGTGTTAATGTTATTCATGAGGGAGAGGAAACACACCACTTGAGAACCTGCCTTGGCATGATTCATTCTGCTCAGCCTGTTCACTGTATACTGAATAGACAGCTCAAGACAAAGCAGAGGATGGCATCATACGATAATAAGTATTCCACAGAGCCAATCGGCTCCTCACTGAAGGTAAGTCCATTTCAGGATTACTAAATATTACAGAAAATTAGGGTATACCAATCCTACTCTTACCCTCTGAGCTCTACAAGCCATCGTGCCTAAAAGCTTCTACTGTACTTCTGCCTTCCTCGAATATACAATCGCCTGGGAACTAAAAGCTTCTATTCTTGACTAGAGAACTACACACCCCTATTCAACTTCCTGCTCCTGTCCAGAGGACTGAAATTCCCTGATCCTAAAAGCCTCTGGTCTTCTTTAAGGGACTACAATCTCCTGATCCTGTCTAGAGTACCTCACGTTGATGACTGGATCCAGAAACCCACATGAATATAAGGGCTCCATTCCAGAAGAATTTCTGCACCAGCTCAGAGGTTTTTATCCAGATGATACAACATTCCTGATCCTGTGTACTGAACTACAGGTTTCTGCTTAACTCACAGTTAATGATCCAGTCATAACTACTACATTAGTACACTTATTTCTGACTATTAAATCATTTTTTGGTTCCTACTGGGTTTTTTTTGTTGTTGTTATAGCTCTGTTGGCTTGCAACCTCGCTGACTTAGATGATTTGTAAATCTGGTTGTAAACTGTAATAAAAAAAAAAAGATTTTACTCTATAATGTGTGGTGGCAAAATAATCCAGTAGAAAGAACAAGGCCAGAGAGTATCAAGGGATGATGACTGTGAGATGGAAAATGTAACATTTACTCATACAAGTGTAAAGCATTTTCAATTTCAGTAAGCTTGTGCACATTTCAAACATTTTGAACAGTGTTACTTTAAACACTTTATTAATATATGACTATTTACTATACTTCTATTTGGACAATCAGAAAACATTGCAAATATAAACAAAAGCTGAGACTTCCTGGAACAGACGAATTCCAGGAAGAATTGTCCAACAAATTCCCCTCACTCAAACAGGGTCATGTGGAAATCCAGATAAACACATGCCCCCAGGACACAGAGAAATGACTGACATTTTTGTTCCTTGTCCTGAAAAAGCCCATGTCAAAAAGTCACGTAGCTTTTTGATAAATTTTCTATTGTTTAATAGAACATCATAGTCAGTGAGACTCTTCACTCCACAGTGGATCAGGTGTCCTGAAAGGGCAGGTGTCAAACTCAGGAGACAAGAGCTTTCTAAACGCAAGACTCCAACAGAGTGAGACATACAAAAAAAAAAATGTGATGAGAAAGAGAGCTAGCATTGAGTAATGAGTATTTTGTGATAGACAGATGGGATTGTACACTTCAGACTGTTATCAACAAAACGATCTTCAAGCGAGCTGAACCTTTTGTGTTCGGATTCGCACATCAAAAAGGGAGCTGTTCTTCCCAGCATGCTATTTCTGTGTGAGACAACACTAACGACAAAGGAATGATGATGGAGTCCCCTTACAAATATTTGCAGAGAGCTGGGCTCACATAAAAACACCAATTACACACTGAACACAAAAGTGGAAGTAATCTAAATTTGTTCAATGTCTGTGAGCAGTTTGTGTGGATGGATAAACCAGGGCTGCACATGTGGTCTAAGAAAACAACTGTTATCTCTACAGTAGGAGATCCAAATCCTACCGAGTTCTCATAGATTGTGACATTTCTCTGTGGAGATCTGCTTAAATAAACTGCTAGACCTCACAGGAAATCAACAAGAATGACTGAACAATACAAATGTGGTTTTTTTAGAAGAAAATCCCATTTGTTTATGTCTCTTAGATAATTGCATTGGACAGATTTATTTTTAAGTAGAGTAGATCATGGTGGGAGAAGCCACAATTCACAGGACATCCACCATTTCCTACTGCTACACATAATGAGAAATGTCACTGTTAGTTGAGAATCTATATTTTGTTTGACGAGTTAGAAGGAGTCTCCAACTGGCTATGAGAAATGGACATTTCCTCCTGTGTTTCTTTCTTAAAAAGAAATGAAATTTGAATATCGGGTTTGCACTGAAGATCTTTCTGAATACAAGACATCAGTAAGTGAAATAAAGAAAATACTGAGACTGAAGACCCGTGACCCGAGGTAGTTCGGATAAGCGGTAGAAGATGAATGAATGAATGAATGAGACTGAAGATGAGGTGATCATTGCAAGAATCTCCTTTTCCACATCTCAAAACTTTCCCTAAATATGTAATAATTAAAAACCTATTAACATAGTAAGACAGGAATATTTCATTAAACAAAGACTCACAACATTTATTCTCCTAATTCCTTTACGTTTTAGGCTCTGCAGCTTCTATGATTTCTAAGCTTATTACTTGTCACTGTATGAAATGATCTTGTCGGAATTCTCACAGACTGCGATAACTTGTACACCATGTCAGATTATATATGAAGATCCTGTAATGACAGAACTGTGATTAAAATTACTGTCTGCCCATGTCATCAACCAGTGGGATTTGTGCAGAAAACGGGTTTGCATAAACAGAGTGAGATTTGAGAATTAATTAAGATTTCTGTCCGTTAAAATGTTTTGTTTATGTTTCTATTCTTATTGCCACTTATGTATTTGTAGCTGTCCCGCTATAACGTGCAGTTTGTGAAGGCAGGATGCAAATGTGTGATTTATTAGAAATAATCTGAAAATCATAGTCCAATCAAAGTCTATGGCTCAGGTCAAAACACAAGCAAACAGAAATAATAAAGAAGAATCCATATTAATAATGGGGAAAAATTGGATGAGATAAACGTATAGTACGAAGTAACAACAAGGTACAGAAACAGCAGTATATATTGAGACAAAATAAATAAGGATTTGACACAGAACAGGTGAACATTTTAGAGTAATCAACCAATGTCAGAACAGGGTGAAGACAGGACTAGGACAGAAACCAAAACACATGAAGAGCACAAACATAACTAGTGTTAAATATGCCTCATGCTGACAGGTGGAATTCATGACATTCAGTTTGCATCCTGTGAAATCCTTTAGCTTTTTGACAAGCATCACATCCACAGTCATATTCTGGGAATTCTGTCACAATGGAACTAAATCGGCTGCCAGGAGGCATGTCACATTTTGCATACTTATCTGGACCAAAAGAATTGTTTTATGATATGCATTTTTTTTGTTTATGACCTGAAAACAATACCATGTACACCTGCTTCATGCTTTAGACACCAGTATGAAAATATAATGATCTAAAACATATTTTCATTGCCTAGAGCTGTGAGGTTCCATTTTTAATATTCACCAGGTCATGCAGACAAGTTCTTATTACACATTTCTTACTAGTCATGTCTTGAATCTTAAACACTGCTTTCTAATGTCAGGGGGCTTAACATCAGTTGTAAAAAAAATATTAACCCCAGGCACACTACACAGAAACACAGGCAGCAAATACGGTCAGAAAATGACACAAGCACACCATACACAGACACATGGACACACACACAATATCAAAAGGGTCAGAGTGACTTGACATTGACCTCTATAAGATACTAAGATGAGTCAGCTCCATCTTACTGAACAAAAAGCTCTTTTAAAAATCACTCTGTAAGATAACACACACACACACACACACACACACACACACACACACACACACATGTTACCATGGAAGCAGATAGGAGGATGATCATTTTTGTTTTCAGTCTCACTAATAAACACCACCATCAAACCACCAGCCTATATTCATCCCACTCTCGTCTTTCTTTTCAATCTCTGTCATTTTACTTCGGTCTTCTATTTGCCCATCCTCCTTGTCCCAGTGCTCAAACTCCCTCTTCTTTTTCTCAGTGAAAAGTGCATCAAGATAAAACTCATTTTAAGCCACTCCACATCTCAAGCAACAAGATGAAGTAGCAAAACCTTTTTTTTCTTTTCCAAGCCTGATAACATCAGCAAGTATAAATACACACAAACATGTTCATGCACATATACTCTTACACACTCAAACTAATTTTTCCCAGATGTGCAACATCAACCTCAGGCATAATCTGATTTAGCCTTAGTGATACAGTTTTAGCAAAGCTTCTCTGCTAAAAATGCAGATAAAGTACACAATTTACACAAAAATACACAAATTATATAAATTCACTTAGTAGATTAAGTGAGTCAAAATAAACCGTTTTAGTGTGCATAAATTTTTTGTTATTTCTTTGAAAATCATAAAGGACTGGAAACAGAGTTTTAGCTCAACAAGTCTAATCTTATCCTCAAAAGGACTGTGCAGCTGTGTCTTTTTATTTGAGGCAAGCGACATCACACCTGATATGACTCATCTGTCATTTGAAGAGTGAGACCAATTGATTAAGCAAGTCGAATTAACACAAGGCTTCTTTGCTAGACAGAAACCCTTCAGACGTACCGGTCGACACTGCCATGGTTTAACCAAAAGGGACAAGGAAAGAACTACAAGTATCACTTGTAAACTTGACTGTTTATCTAAAGCATAAAAGCATCTCCTGCCATTATCGTGTAGTCAGTGGTGTCATATTACATTCATTTACAAGTCCATACAGGTAAAATGAAGGATGGATGGATTAAGTGAAGGCTGTTAATTTAACAGCACAGTGCTTAAAATGATCTTATTCCAGTACTTTAGGATATCAGTGGCCTTGTGATTCATATCCGTCCAAGTGGAAAATTAGACATCAATATCACATTTACAACTGTCTAGTTTTTTATCTGAATTTCATAAGCAAGAGGACATTCAAGCAACAGTAGAGTCGCATCGTCTCAGCTGACAAGTTAAAATGAGATTTTCAGCAGTTCTAATTTGAGACAGTGTGCAAAGAAATTATGAACTTTTTCAGATTCAAGCCACATTTGCCTGTGATTTCGAAATCAAGTTTAAGTTTGTCTGTTTTTTTTTACACATTCATTGTGCATCAGTTTTGATATCAGAAAATGTATACACAAATTTGTTCATTTCAACTCATCCAGTAGATCTAAAGAACCCTTTAAGCATTTATATGAACTTTATTGCATATGAATAAACAAGCATACAGTAGTTTTAATCATGTTACAGCAAGGCTGCAAAAACATTCTATGGTGCAGATCTCCTGGGATTTTCTCTATAGACTTTACAAAGAATGATAAGAAGAACAAAAGATAAACATTGAGTGAACAGTGGTTCTGTGGATGGAAAGGACTTGTTGATAAGAGGTCAGAAAAAAATGGCCATTCCGTTTGAGCTGCCAGGAAAGTATTGAGTTATTGTAACTCAAATATTTACTCTTGAGTTCTACAACCATTTCATCAGGACCTTATCTTTTTTACTATTGCACTTTTTCTCATTACAGAACTGTGTGTACTGATCATCACTGCACTGTCAAAACTATTGTATTATACGGTCTCCTTGTACTGTCTTCTGTCTTGCACTGTTTACACATGTTTTCACAAAAGTACTTTATGTAGTACTTTGTAGTGTACTTGTTTTTGTGTTGTTTTTTTAAGTAGCTTCATGGTCCTGGAGGAATGTTGCTTCATTTCACTGTGTACTACACTGGCTGTATATACCAAATAACAGACAATAGCTCTTGACTTGACTTAAGGTCTCCTGTCAGACAACAACCAAGGATCCAAGCATAACCAATTTAGAAAGATTTCCTTATTTGCTCACTTAACTGATATATCTGTTGATGCTTTTAAAGTAGTAGTATAAATAGTTAATTTTTATCAAGTAACATTATAGAAAGTAAATAAACAAAAAAGGAATCTAAATGAAATCAATATTTGGTGTGACCACACTTTGCTTGCAGAACAGCATTCAGCATCTTGGTTGCACACAGTACACTTGCACAGTTTTTGAAGGAACTCGGCAGGTAGGTTGTTTCAAACATCTTGGAGAAATAACCACAGGCCTTCTGTGGCTGTAGGCTGCCTTAAATCCTTCTGACTCTTCATATTATTCCAGACAGACATGATGATGTTGAGATCAGTGCTCTCTGGGGGCCAAACCATCAGTTCTAGGACTCCTTATTCTTCTCCATGCTGACGGTAGGTCTTAATGACATTGGCAGTACTGTATGTATGGGGTCATTTTCCTGCTGCAGAATAAATTTGGGGATATTCAGACACCTCCCTGATGGTACTGCATGATGGCTAAGTATCTGCCTGTATTTCTCGGCATTGAGGACACCTTTAATCTTGACCAAATCTCCAAATCCATTTTCAGAAATGCATCCATAAACTTGCAAGGATCCTCCACCATGCTTCACTGTTGCCTGCATACACACATTACTGTACCACTCTCCAGCCCTTCAACAAACAAACTGCCTCCTCCTACAGCAAAATGTTCCAGATGACCTGCTGCCATTTGTCTGCACACCAGTTCCTATGTTTCTGTGCATAGTTGAATCGCTTAGCCTTGTTTCCATGTTGGAGGTATGGATTTATAGCCATAATTCTTCCATGAAAAAGTGTGTTCATAGTCCATAGTTCTGGCTAGACTTATTCAGACAGGAGATGGATGTACAGGTCCCACTGGTTTCACCGGCTTCATTAAGTTTCCTTTTTCGACCCTGGCATGTACTGTCCTCAACATTGCCCATTTATTTGTGCTTCTTCAAAACAGCTTGAACAAAACATCAGTCTGCTTTGAAATCTTTGCCTGGGAGTGACCTTGCTGATGCAGTATAACTACCTTTTGTCTTGTTGCTGTGCTCAGTCTTGCCATTGTGTTATGACCTGTAACATGAAACTGTCTTCCACATCCTCACCTTAGTAGCAAATTGATATTTCCTTCTGTTTGCTCACTTTGCATTTTTTAAATTGATAAAAATAAGCAATTAAGACATATATTGAAAGAATGTATATATTGAAATGTACATTGAAAACATTCTTACATTACAATATTAAAACAATGGATAATAAGATGTGCCATCTTCTACTGTTCCCAAATGGCACTTACATTTTGCCAGCCACCGACAATATCTCCTGTGTGTCTCTGTGAGTGAGTGAGTGAGTGAGTGAGTGAGTGAGTGAGAGAGCTAGTGAGCTAGTAAGTAAGAGAGTGAGTATGTGTGTGCGTGTGAGTGTGTGTGTAAGAGAGGAAGAGACTGACAGAAAGAGATCTGTAAAGGATGAAAATTTTTACTTTGATGTCTTTAAAAATCATAGCATGGTTTTGTTCAACAGGTACAATGAAAGGGTTGGTAGGCTGTTTATACACAGTGATGGGTAAGTGTTGGAAGTGTGCAGGGGTCATGCTCACATCCGTCTGTGTGAGAGGAGAGATTAGATGCTCAAACACAAACCCGAGCATGCTGCTCCGACTTGGCCAATCCATACCCCACTTCCTGCCTCAGACACTAAGCAGAGGACCAGAGCCAGCAAGCAGAGGAGCTGAGGCACCGGCAAACGATAAACAGAGCCCAGGGGAGAGAGCAGGGGCCACAGCTGGGGCTTGTGCTTGTGAGAGCCAGAGAAAGAGGAAAAGACGGGAGTAGGGGAATAAACAGAGCTGACAGGGCAAAGAAGAGGCTGGAGGTCATAATACGTGATGAGGAAGAGGCATGTAGAATGAAACTAAATGGAGGGAGAAGGTGATCCAGAAATAAAAGGATGAGAATCAGCCAAACATTGGGAGACCTAGGAAAAAAGGGTGGTGAATAAACCAGACATAAACCAGAAAGCGAGTGAGACAGTGATCCATCAAGAATAATTCAGTTGCATAAACATAAACACTGAGGAACAAAACAGACTCCTCAAGTCAGCTTAGTTTAAAAGGACTGTCTGGTAATGTTTAAGCTGAATTAAACAAAGAAGAAGGACAGAGAAAAACAAATTTAAAGTCACTTAATGGATTAAGGTAGGAGAGCACATTTACAGTAATAATGATCTCTCTGTCTCTGGTCATATTCTCTCAATAAATAGCTAGATAGATTAGTGGTGCAGGTGGACGTGATAGCCTATTACTTAGCTGAGCAGTAGGGCACAGACAGTGCCCCTGTACTCAAAAGACCACATTTGATTAGCTACTATTTACTTTCTACTTATTTATATTCTACTACTTAATTTCTCTCTCCTCCGTGTGACTCCACATTTCCCTTTTCCCACTTTGTGCCATCTCTCTTTAACATCTCTTCATGCGTTTGCTGTTAGGTAAAACACACTCTACTTCAAAACACCCTGCAGGATAGCAATTTCTAGAGCTCTCTGGAGTGCTGTACAATTACTAATGTAACAATAAACTCAGAACAGATGCAGTCCCACAGCTTTCAGGCCCTGAGCTCACAGATACTGCTTCATCTCCCAGGAGAAAAGTGCCTGCATGTGCTTCTTTCACTAAAAATGTGTCAGGATCACATGATGGAGGAGTGGAGAGGTTAAAAAAAACAAAACCCTGATTATAAACAGTGGATCAATCTAAAACACCCTTTTCATAATGTATACAATATATAAGATATGAGATTTAAACATCAATTTTCTTTAGATTTATACTCCCATGCAATTATTAAGCATTTAAGCTTTCAAGATAAACTGCATATGGTTGTGCTGTAACAATCCAATTTCTAGAAGAAGAGAGAAATCAAACTGACATCGTTTCTTTTTTCTATTAAAAAATGAGCCTAAAGTTCCACTTCCAAAACTAAAGAATTCATCAGTCATTAAACCTATGGCTAATTTGAACTAGTTGAAATTGTGTGAACTGTGTCACATCATAGGCTTATTGGTTTATCAGTTAGTGTTAGGGGACTTTAAGATTGCAACATTGCAGTAATGTTGCTACATTATGTTGTTTGTCAGTCCTAACACACACACACACACACACACACACACACACACACACGCCTGCAAATGTTCACACAGACTCTATGGGGTTTTTAGGAGGCTTTCACACTGGCAGTTTAGTCCGAAACAGAGAAAACCTGAGATCTGTGGGAGGTGGTCTGAGTTCAGTTGCACTGGATCTGTGAATGTGAACTTAGCTCATTTTTGAGTGCACACTAATAATGACAACATTAGTTTCCATAACACGTTTACCATGAGTGTCAGGGGAACAGTATTGTGACAGAAGGGATGAGGTTCTCTACAGCGCTTACTAATAATAATAAAAAAAATATGCTGAGTTATTCTCTCTGTGCATTTGGGAAGATGTAAGATGAACCCAAACGCACTGAGTTTGAGGAAGCGGGGTATCTTTCAATCACTCAGGGATTCAGACAGAAGCAAACAGCAAACATGCTCAGTCTGAAAAACACCTCAGGCAGAGGAAAAGTGAGGTCTATAAAAAACAGTGGCTCATGACTATAGATTTTGGTCAGACAGGATGATATTAATGATCAGCCTCAAAAAATTTTTAATTGAGAAGTTGTAACATATGGCTTGTGCTACAGTTTGCCAGCTAATGAGTTTTTAAAGTACCCGCATAGTATGCTGCATATTATGCGGGTACTTTAAAAACTCACTAGCTGGCATAAAGTCTTGCACCTGGTTATATCCATACATTTGTTTAACTGGCTTTTGACACAACACGCACAATATGGTTAATTATCCATGGCTGCCAGGATTGTGCAAAATTTCCATCTCAAGCACCACACTAAATAAAAATAATTCTGCACTGCTGAGAGCTCGGTTTATCCAAACTCTAGCCTTCCGCTTCTGAGTAATGAAAGTAAATGCAGCATATCACAGAAAAGCAACATCAATCAACAGAATATCAGCACAAATAGCAAAGTTTTTTTTTAATTGTTGGTTACTCAAATAGAAAGTATTTTAGTTGAATTATATCCTCTATATCACTGTGACTCGGGTCATTTTAATCTCACCAAATGAACTATACTGTCTAAGAACTCATTTACATGAACAGCACTACATGATAACAGGCAAATAGCCACAAGCCTCAACTGTTACTGGCTCACAGCATGTGTGTGTGTGTGTTTGTGTGTGTACTCACTCTTCACTGTGGCCGTTCGTGTGCAATTATAAAGAATGGCAAGCTCTCCAAACACTTTCCCAGGCCCCATAGTGCACAGCTTCAAGCCTTCTTTTGTTACCTCCACTTTACCATCTGGAAATCAAAGGGAAAAGGATCACCAACACAGACAAACATACAAACTACACTGTATTACACTGTTATTCAATTTATTTCCCTGAATGACACATGGAATATCAATTATAGTCTGAAGATAATATTATAAAAGTCATGGACCAGTTTCTCACTGTATCCTCTGTGACAGTTTTTACTTCTTACCTATTACTTCTTTAATGGTGTCTCAGGATATAGGATTTTTGTTACAAGCCTTTGTTTACTAAAAATATGTATTGAACAAGGACAAAAGAATAACATTGTGAATAGGAATAAGATTTAAGTATGGTTTGCCTACTGAGAAAGCTCACAAAGGGAGAATGATTGCATGTTTGTGAGGTGTGATCACACTTTCATGGCTAAGCCTCTGCACGTGCATGTAAACAGTGGCAGATATGTTTGTACTGTGCTCCTTTAAGAGTCAAAAAGAGTCATTTTCTGGTAGAAATCTTTCATTTCAAATCCATATCTCTCTCTCTCTCTCTCTCTCTCTCTCTCTCTCTCTCTCACTTGCCGTCTGTCAGGGATGCTATCAGCTGCCAAACAGATAAAAGCAGCCTTTCAGTACTGTTATATCAAAACAAAAACTGTTTTAATGTCACTGGCCATTTGTAACGAACTGTCAAAACGGAGCAGGTGTGGGTTATTTAATATAACACAAAGCACACTGTGATACAGCGACATGAAGAAATGTGTAAATGAGGATTATGTTTTTCATTTTCAAACTATGAGGAGTCAGTGAACATAAGCGAATGATAAACGTCTAGAGAAATCTGCAAGTAAATAAGGTATGAAGGACATCTCTGACAGCTGAAGGGCAGCACTTCCAAAAGAAAGGAAATAGAAGAAAATCAAAAAGGGAGAGAAGAGAAGATTGATGATAGTTCTTTCAGATGGCAATTTAATAGAACCATTAAAAGAATCATAAAACACAGAGGGAATGAAGACATAATCCGAGGTTAAGTGAGTAGATAGGGAGAAATCCATCTAGCTTTGACTTGAAATAGCTTTCACTGACATGGGAGATTTGACATTGACTTCAATCTTAGTTAAAACCTGACTCTTCTTTAGCATCTTCAATAAGATACTGAAACCTGAGAATTAATCAAAATCCTATACTGATGTGCTCGCAGAAGTAGCACAGCCTTTACTGTGCACTGTATAATGAAGACGTTTTATGAAACATGACAGAAATTTTGTGAAAACTGCAAAACTGTCAGTCAAATTTCCAAGCATCCATGGCATGAAATATATAATAGAACAGTTTTTAGGGAAAAAATAAAATATGTATTATCAGCGGATCAGAATTTCCGGACGGAATCGAAACTAACACTGTTACTCTGGATTAAACCAGTGCATCACTAGTTAACCCACTCAACAAAATCTCTTTAATTAATATTCAAAGAAGTGTGAAATGCAGTAGAGACTACATACGGTATATTTAACATTATTTTTATTTGATAGATGTAAGCCAATGTTCCACTGACTGACTTGTCTTTATTGATGGTATTTGCATTCATGGGGCAGAATGTTCAATGGCTCCATAGAGGTATTATTACTGAAGAATAATACTGACCCATTATCATATTCTCATCATTTGTGTTTCTATGATCAATATTCTTTTTTGCCAAACATACCATAAACTAGATCTTTATACAATACCCTTCTTTCTAATCATGAGAGAACTGATTTTTATTTTGATTTTTATATAAATGTATTTTTTTTTTTTCTGGCTTGTTTGATGTTATTCTATGCATAAATGAGACCTCAGTCTCTTTGCCCTATAAAGTCACTTTGAGAGAAGTTAGAAATGTTGTTTATGAGTAATAAGAAAAAGGAACAAAAAATCCTTTCACCGTCAGCTTCCTTGCAGTTTTTTAGCATTTTATTTATTTATTTATTTTCTTATTCCTACAAAGGCAGCACAGTGGTGCAGTGATAGCAATGTCATCTCACAGGGGGTTCCAGGGTTTCTGACTCTGTCTGTGTAGAGTTTCTGTGCATGTTCTCCCCATGTGCATGTTCTTATGAGTTCTCCAATTTCATCCCACATTCAATTAAATCCTCAGTTACAGGAACATCAATGCTAAAATTCAAATCTTGAAAACAGATTGAAAAAAGAATTAAGCTTATGTGGTCACAAGCATCATTCATGAACTCACGTATACACGATGCTGGTGACAGGATGTGTTCCAGCTGTTACTAATAGGATGTGTTCATGCTCACACTCTTTTCCCCCAAAAAGGCCTGCTGAATGGGCAATAGGAAGTTCAGAGTCAGCCTTTAGGTCAAACAATGTGTTCTTTTTTTCTCAGCACATGCTGTCCCAAAGCACTAATGGTCCAAAAGAGCAGGAAGTCATGTATAAGCAACATGACCTCTGTCCACTCTCTGAGCCAGGCACAGGAAGTTATAACTCTTCTAGGCAAGAAACAAAACATTCTGCTTTACAGAACTTATCATGTTCTCTATCATACCCTGAAATACCAAGAAAAAACTTTGTTCTTTTAATGTCTAAATGGTATTAAATGATCAACCAGGAAGCATAATAACTTATTTGTTAGAGCACTCTTCAATTTCTAAAAATAATATAGATATAAGATAACTATAATAATAAAGAAGCATTTAATGAATAACTAATGTACATTTAATCATAATGATGTACATTTAATCATAGCTCAGTATTGATGTGTAGAACAACCATGTTTTAATATTTAGTATTCAGATTAAATATTTGCAAGGTAGAACATGTACAAATTGCATGTGAGCAGATTATGTCTTGGCTGGGTAACCAGAAGTAGGAAGACAAATATTAATTCCCATGATCCTGTCATTATATGTCCATGTTTGTCCTTTCTCAGTCATCAAACATGAATGTTTAAAAGCAATTCAGTCATTTATTCTAGTCCTAATTCTGTGCAAACCGAACAAATTATTCAGCACCTGATCATTCATTCATTCATTCATTCATTCATTCATCTTCTACCGCTTATCCGAACTACCTCGGGTCACGGGGAGCCTGTGCCTATCTCAGGCGTCATTGGGCATCAAGGCAGGATACACCCTGGACGGAGTGCCAACCCATCGCAGGGCACACACACACACTCTCATTCACTCACGCAATCACACAATTAAATCCAATTTCTCTTTCTTTTTTTTCTTCCCCCTCGCCCCCGGTTCGTGACGTGGGAGACCGTAAAAGGGACCTCGGCCTTTGTCGTTTTCTTTTTTTTTCCCAGGCGGATAAAAAAAAAAAAACAAGGCCTCGGCTCCGTGACGACGTGAAGCCCCGTTAATGATCCTTCGCAGGTTCACCTACGGAAACCTTGTTACGACTTTTACTTCCTCTAGATAGTCAAGTTTGATCGACTTCTCCGGGTACTCCGGTTTCCTCCCCCAGTGTACCCGGAGGAAACCCCTGAGGCACGGGGAGAACATGCAAACTCCACACACACAAGGTGGAGGCGGGAATTGAACCCCGACCCTGGAGGTGTGAGGCGAACGTGCTAACCACTAAGCCACCGTGCCCCCAGCACCTGATCAATAGGCTCTAAATACCACCAGAGAAATAATGTCATAACGCACAAGGACATTCAGTGAATCGTATAATCTTTTCCATGAAAACCATGACAGAAAAAAGAATAAATAAGAGGTAAGTGGCATATTTATTTGGCATATTATGACATATTATGGTTTATGTGTCATGCTGCACAAGAAAAAGAGTGTATATGCTATAGAGTCAAAAGTTTGGGTATTACACTCATATCACACTTATATTCTGCAGTATTGCTGTAGCTTGGTGGTTAAAACGCTTTCCTTGGGCTTAAAGGGTTGTGAGATAAAATCCTAACACAGCCAAGCTGTCCCTTCTTGACCACTGATTAAGGCCCTAACCCCTTAATGGCATGGTTGTGAAAACAGGATAAATCTGTCCTTCTAGATAAGGGCCTTTGCCAAATGCCCTAAATGTAAATTTCCCTTCATTGGCACTAACCTTTTCCAGCATGACAATGTTCCTGTGAACAAAACAAGGACTATGAAGACATGGTTTGCAAAGGTTGGTGTGGAAAAACTCAAGTGGCCTTCACAGAGCCCTGTCCTCATCCCTACTGAACACTTCTAAGATAAGCAGGAACACCACCATGATCCAGGCCTTTAGTGCAACATCAATCTATGACAGAACAAATGATTTTGTTGATCTAAATCTCATATGGGATGGTCAAAAAAGCATATGCGTTTGAAGGTCAGGTGTTCACAGACTTTTTGACAATATATGTGTAGCCCTGCTGATCTACAAGGGCATGAATGGGGGACACCACCCACATTTCTGTCACTAAAGAAGCTATAAAGGCTGGAACACTGTATCTCTGACCAAGTAACTAGACAGGTTTTTGAAAGTAACATCTGATTTACAGCGCAATACTGTATCTCAGCTGGCAAATATGGAGTCTTTCGAGTAAATGATGGGTGTGAGACAGATATATGCCTTGGGTGGGACACCTGTCCATCACAGGGTACCAAGCACACACATTAACATATATTTTAACACATTTATGCAGTGCTAGGGGCAATTTATCTTTCCCAATCCACTTACTTGCAAGTTATTGGTAGGTTTGAGAAAACCGGAAAACCCAGTGGAGAACATGTACAGAGATTCTGCTCAGTAACTGACCTGAGCTCAGGATCAAACAAGGGAACCCTGGTGCTCTTGTGAATTTATAACTAAACAGTCTGAAAAAGATGGCACAGAACTCAAAGAAATGAATGAAAATGCTTACATTCCTTCTATAGAGGAACAAAGAATCCTCTCGCCCTCAGAATAAACAACTTGTGCTGGTAATAAAATTCACCCTTCTCTCAGGACAGTACACAGTTGAATGAGAAAACACAAGTGCCTCTATTCTAAACTTCAAACCTGAGCACAGTGATGTCAGGAAAAAGCGTGGCATACATGATGGCGACAGCGAGACAGCAGTTTCCTTTTTGCTGAAGAACACATTCTCTGAATCACTGGATTAAACCTCCCTGCTCTCAATCCTATCAGATGATAAGGATCAATGGCCTCAAGTCAAAATTGACAGACAAAAGCAGGGAGCAAAGCGGCATCTAAGCATCTGACCGAATGGTATAAGAATAATGAATCAAAAGACTGTGCCATAAGGCATCAAATAACCCCTCACACACACACACATTGACATTTATGGCATTTAGCAGACACCCTTATCCAGAGTGACTTACAACTGAGCAATTGAGTTAAGGTTAAGGGCCTTGCTCAGGGGCCCAGCAGTGGCAGCTTGGTCCTGGGGTACGAACATATGACCTTCCAATCGGTAGTCCAACACCTTAACCACTGAGCTACCACATACCCCCTGAGCTACCACACACATGCACACATGCACACACACGCACGCACACGCACGCACACACACGCGCACACACACGCGCACACAGATTTATCTTGTTATCCTTGTGAGGACCTTCCACAGACAGAATTAATAATGCAGATAATTCATGCTGTGTCTGCCCCTAAATCTAATTCTAACCTTAACCTTAGTAATCTACTAAACCTGCCTTTTCTTTAAACAAACCAAACAAACCCTACCCTACAAACAACCCGACAATAAAACTTAAAAACATTTACATCCTTAAAGGTTTTCTTCATCATTCTTTTATTTAGTTCACATTCAGATTATGAGCATGGAGTACAAGAAAAATGACAAACAGGGAAAGCACAAAAAAAAAATATAGATTATAATTTGATAGAGAATAGAGTGTGAGTTTCCACACACTTTCAAGCCTTGTTTTCAGATTAGGGATCATATAGCTAATCTGCAAACTATTGTATTGTTGTAATGAGATACGAATACTGTAAGCTTCACAGCATTACCTCTACCATTTCTGACATATCAATATCAATAGCAATTACTAAATGATTAATTAGCAGTACTTTAACAGGGAAATATACTGTAGTTTAAATCATAATGTAGTTAAGGAATTTTTTTAGCATGATAACAATGGTGAATAACAATCAGTACCAACTGACAGGTCCTCGGGTATAAGGGGTTAGGTTTTTTTTTGAGGATTTAGGGGAGAAAAGAAAAGCAGTGAGTGTATTATGGGTGCAATTTACAGATTGTGATCTGTGTGTGACATAGAGATGTTGGAGGCTTAATGTTGGATATGCTGAAGCCTGTTAAGGCTTTTTATGCAGCTGAGAGAACATCTCTATGCAATGAAGTATGTCAAAGTCTAAGCAGGGCTAAAAAGACAAATATGGGGTTTAAAATAGAGTACTGTAAGAGCATTTACAACACTGTACTATGATTCTATGTGTTTGCAACTATTTCAAACCTGTCGCTTACCTTCCATTACATAGACGAGCGACCCTACGTCACCCTCTTTAATGATGCAGCTGTCCTTGCCATATTCTACTGGATACATGCAGTCCACTATCTCCTGGATCTGGGACAGCTCCAGGTTCTTCATGAAGTCATTGTCTAAGATGGCTTCTTTGATCAAGTCCTTGGACCTGTGAAAAATAACAATATGAAAATGATCTAACACATTAAAAATAACACACAAACCAGTACATCATTATGACCAACCATGAGTTGCCACTCAGCTCATCTCTGGTCCTACTGTTTTGGTTGAAACCAGCAGATTCCATTTGCATAGAAAACAAATACCATTTTTGGGACAACGTGTGATTAGATAAGATCTTATCCAGAATTGTACCATATCAGAATGCCTCAGAGGACATTTATTAAATGGGAATTGATTAGATTTCAATCATATTTCAAGTGAAAACCTGCACACACATACACACAGTTTTTTTCACAGTACAGTCATTCACACAACAGCTCTCAGTAATGAATATGCAATGTAACCTTTCTCTCTTGGAAAAAACAGACATAGAATATTATAATCATCAGAAATAAGGTTTTAGTTTGAATTACATATCACCTCACAGCAAAGTAGCCTCTCTCTAAAGCAATAAAAGCAAACCCTCAAGTTTCAGGTGGAATGCTGGTTGTATAAACACATACTCAAAAGTATTATACCTCACAAAAAATATGATGAAATAAAAGAAGAAAAGAAATAGTTTCTAAATAACTGTATCGTGTTTGCTGACATGCAAAATGTTCACTCACAAAATGGTTACATGGTACTTGGACATGTGGTGATGACTGACCATGATATTAGATGGGAGTGCTAAAATATAATAATAATCACAAACAATAGCTCAACAACAAACCTAGTAAGGATCAATACAGTTGCATGATATGGGGCAAGCTATCACACACGCTTTGTGTAAACCTTTTGTGTAGACTTTCTCTTCCACAGCCATTTTAGGTGAAAATGATAATGATCCTGTGTTTGAGATGTACATTATACATACATTTACTCAATCACTGCTGACAATGTGTTATTGAGGAATCAGCAACACAGGCTAAAAAAGGGTTTGTTTCAGTCAGAGTAAATACATAGTCATTCAAATACAGCATGATTCTACTCTCTAGGTTAGAAAGAATTCAGCCCCAGTCTTGATTCTTCATATGATTCAGTTCATTTCTCTTATTGGTGCTGTTGCACTACAGCAAAAAGTCCAAAATAATCGGCCTTAAGTCATTTGTTTCCAGACAGGAGAAAGCCCTGCTTGCTCATATATATATACAGTTGAGGCCAAAATTATTAGCCCCCCAGGAATTTTGGAACATTTTCCTAAAGATCTTTCCAATGTTTGCAGCATTGATAAAACTTGATATAATCAAACATTCGCCAGTGCTATTTAGTAGCTTTTGGTACATTTTGGAATATAAAATACATTTTTAGGCTTGCTTTATAATCAAATATAGTGAAAATGGGGTGGTCAAAAATATTAGCCCCTTGTGAATATTTGCTTTCAAAACACACCCAATTAATCAATCAGCTTTCAAAACACACCTAATTAATCAATCAGCTTTCAAACCACACCTGTGCAGTCAATTGGCTTCCTAACAACACCTGGGCATTCAATCAGCATTAAAGGACTCCAAGGAACAGGGCACTTGAACACATTATTGGGAGAGACTACTTTTACTCACCATGCCAAAGACAAAGGAAATCAGTCTTGAGCTCAGAAAGAAGATAGTGGAGGCTCATGATAAGGGGGAAGGCTATACTGCCATTTCCAAGCTTTTCACAGTGTCTAGAACCGCCATACGTTGCATCATTGCCAAGTACAAGGAGACAAATTCTGTAAGAAACAAACCTGGGCGTGGTCGTAAGCGCAAGATTTCAAGAACCCTGGAGAGGAAAATAGTCAGAGATATCAGCAAGATGCCCCAGACATCTGCCAAGATGATTGTTGCTGACCTGGCCTCTTCTGGAGTTGATGTTTCAAGGAACACAGTTGTGAGGGCTCTTCATCGTGGTGGGCTTCAGGGCCATCGTCCCAGAAGAACCCCTTTACTCAAATAGCGGCACATCACAGCTAGACTGAGGTTTGCCCGTGAACATTTGAAAGGTAAAGATGAGTTTTGGGAGTCTGTGCTTTGGTCTGATGAGACTAAACTGGAACTGTTTGGGCACATGGATGTTGCTTATGTTTGGCGAAGAAAGGGTGAGGCCTTCAACCCTAAGAACACAGTTCCCACAGTTAAACATGGTGGTGGGAGCATCATGCTGTGGGGCTGTTTTGCAGCTTCAGGCACAGGGAGCCTTGTTCGGGTGCATGGCATCATGAAAAAAGAAAATTATGTTGACATTTTGAGGGATAATATGCAGAAATCTGCTCGTAGTCTAGCCTTAGGTCGTCGCTGGGTCTTCCAACAAGACAATGACCCAAAGCATACATCGAAATTGGTCCAACAGTTCCTGAAGGATACCAAAACAAAGGTCCTGGAGTGGCCCGCACAGAGCCCAGACCTCAATCCTATTGAGAATCTGTGGCGAGTGCTCAAAGTGAATGTCCATGCTCGGAAACCACGTAATTTGGACCAGCTGGAGCAATTTGCAATGGAAGAATGGGCTAAAATCCCTCAGGAAACCTGTGCCAACCTAGTAAAGAACTACTCTAAGAGGTTGTTGTCAGTTGTGGCTCAGAAAGGGTTCACTATTGACTATTAATGACCGGGGGCTAATAATTTTGGACGTTTCATTTTTGCCCTTTCTTGTTTCAACTCACTATTTCAATTAAATATCCTAATCAAACTTAGTGGAGATTTTGTCTTTGTTATTTTGGAAACAAACACACTATAAAACACTTGTTGTTAATGGTCATTTCCATGGAGAAATCAAGAGTTTTGTCTAATTTCATAAGGGGGCTAATAATTTTGGCCTCAACTGTATATATATATATATATATATATATATATATATATATAACTAACCCAGATTATAAGCCATACTAGCAGTATTTCTGATATAGAATCAGCGAGCTACATTCCACAAACTTGTAAAGTAGTCATGTAAAGCCAGACACAGCCTAGGGCTCGAAAATCATTCATTACTATCCTACTATTTTCTATAAATGAAGATAAAGAAGCTTCTCATTGATTCCATTTCATCTGTTCAACAGCCATGTCATCATTTCATGTCAGTGTGGCGTTAGCTCTAACAGAATCTCATTTGTGTCTTTCTAAATCAAGGTCAGTGATACTGGACATATGCCAGACATCAGATTTAGCTGCTAAAACACACAAACTCTCCCATTCACCACATACTGTTTACATTCCACAGGTATGCTGCACCCATAAAGAAAAACAGTACCCATTTCAGGCTCTGCATGATTCCTCCTAGTCGGTACTTTCCCTCTTCTCCAGCACATACTGTATGGACAGCCTCATGCTCTGACATCCTTTATTCGGCATACTTTGTCTCAAACATAAATAAATAAAAAACACTCAATACTCAAAAGATCATTTAACATTTATTCATTTTAAAGATACACTTAATAATCTGATGCATAAGAGCCTTATTCAACAGTCTAACAATGGCTCTTTATCTTTCAAATGCATTTTAGTAAACCAAACGTAGGTCCAAATTCAAAGTTCTGTCATACACAAAACAATATACTGACATCTACATCTATTCTTCTGTTACACTTCCTATAAACACTTAGCAGTGTGGACTTTCAATGAGCATATGTTTTCATAGTTGACGAATGTTTATTCTTCATCTTGTTTGCCACTAAAAAATCAATATGGATGACTTTTTATCTTGAGATTAGTACTGGCTAATTCAGTGAATATACTATGTAACCTTGTTTTTAAAGATCTTGGTATTTGTAGTTTAATGCATGTATGAGTAGCTTTTATTTAACAGCTGTAGAGAGAAAACTAGAGTTTGAGGATATTACTTTGCTCGTGGTTTTTAGGGGTAAGTGTTATAATTAGAGATTGAGCTCCTGAGAAGGCATAGTCAGGGAGGTTGTCAGATTTATACTCAAAGGAGGAGCATGGTACTGGCCTCATTTACAGCAAATGAGCCCTGGAGTTTCCAGTGAATTGCCCTTCTTAACACACTCCACACTTCTTTTTCTGTTTGACTTGTGGTTTTTACTTATTTCCTTTAGTAAGAAGATATTCATATCCTAGATGTCTACATGAACAAACACAGACTACTTTCCTTAAAAGGATAAAGATGAGAGTCAAGGAGATTGGGAAACTGAGGCCGTGACAAAAAAGACAAAAGAAAGACACTAGCAAAGGAAAGAAAGGAATAAATGTGTCAAAAAGCACACAGACACAGTTTGTCTGAATGACTGATTCGGGTTCAGGTATAAGCCAAAAGTCAAAGCAATTTAAATGTCAGTCTGAGTGACTATAAACTAAAATAATATATTTATGGTATTTCTGAATGTTGTGATAATGGAAACAATGGAAAAGGATAAAAAGCATAAAAATGTAAAAGCGATGGTAAAGGAGAAAAAGCATAAAAATATAAAAGCACCGAATATAAAAGGGCCAAAATATAGGACTTCAGTATAGCTGATTCTTATGGACGTCAAGTTTCTAATTAAAACTTTACTTCTACTTTAATTCTACTGCTTTACACCCCTAAACGCATGACCACACATCCTGTGAAAGTAATACATGGTTGACTCAGATTAATAAAGTTATTATTGCTCAGTAAAGCTGGCAGTAAATGTTGTGTAGAAACAATGCAAAAAACAATGCATCTTTGTCATGCACAACATCAGAATGTCCTGCATGCAAAAAAACGTACCTGATACCCACAGTAAAATAAGGTGGTGGGATATGGGATATTTCAGCCAGAAACTTGGTTGGCTTTGCTAGGAATTTCAGACATTGCTATAGATAGAGCTTCTAGCAAGATGATGGCCATCTTCCAAATCAGCAAGGTAATGTTTAAAGTAACACAAAATCCATGTTTGGCAATTTTATCTCACTCTTTGCATTTGAACCATGCTGTGGTCTGAATTTCACTAGCAGACCAACACACACAAAAGTAAGTAGTTATCTACATGAAGAAGTGGTCCAATATCCTACTACACATTGGTTAAAAATTAGACAAAGACACAATATGCTATTTCTTTTTTTATCAGTGCCGTGACTATTAATAGTCTACAAATTGTGTTTTTGCTTCATTTGTAAATCAGTGGCTTGTAGAATTTTTTTTTTGTATAGAATTTGAAGATACAGGAGGAAACATGAACAAAACTTTAGCCAAGGAACCTGGAGCTGTAAGTTGTTTATGTTATTGCCTGAGACAAAAATAATGTCATTAGTACAGCTTTTTATAATGCGTACTGAAATAAGACAAAATATACACCTACACATTTTGCTCATTTTAAGTAAGACTTTTTCAGACTGTTAATGAAACGTCAGAAAATTATTCAATGTTTTAGCTCTGCATTGCAAACGTCATCTCTGACCTGCCAATCCCACACTCCCGAACGTATGAATATGTCCCACACTCTTTTCTAGGCTAATCTATCCCACAATGTAGCAATCACGATTCAATAGCCTTAGATCTCTCTTATTTCAGAAGTAGGACTTTCTATAAATGCTGTATACACTAACTGGAAAGTATAAATGTAAATGCTGTTGATTTAATTCCTTAACATTCATGTCATACTTCTAAAAGCTTAATATTAAAAAAGCTTTTTTTAAAAAAAAGCCGATGTAAAGAGTTAGCTAATATGTTGACTATGTGACATTTTGAGTCCTTCCTTCTATAGCACTCTTCTTAATGCAGAGCAAACAATACAGACACTTATCTCCTAAAAGCAAAACATTGAAAAATGGTACTGATTAATGATCCTTTCAAATATATCTCAGAAAAGCACAGACAAGTAGAATAAAGAACAATGTCTGTTTCTGAAACAATTACTGAACACAAACAGATAAATCCTCTGCTCTTTCATTGATGGCATAGTAACATGCTTATCCATTCTTTATCTTAAACCCTGTTTGGCAATTCAGTATAATTGCTTTCTAAAGCAACAGATTTTATTCTTTTTTTTTGCAATAACAAATGTGAATTGACAACAGGGTCAGATAAATGATAATGGGTCAGTGGCAGACAATGCAGAGTTACCCTTTTTCACCGAACTTCTAGTCAAGGAAACATTAGCATTAAACATTCAGTTGAACTTGCGTAGTACTATGTAAACAAGGGAAAGTCCTACACAAATGTTACATTCACACTTGTGCACATTCTCTCAGTTACAATACCAACATATAAATTCATACACATGCCCTTAACTATTTGCTACCTAAATATGATATATGCTCTGTCTTTGTTAAACTGCAAGATAGCCAACATAAATAAAACCAACATAAATAAAAGCCTGGTTCATGTGCCATTGTATACATTGAGCTGGTGATCGTTTATCTTTCGTTACAGGATATCATACTAACTTGACTTCTTATCCTGAGATGCTCATAGAAACTGATGGGCAATAAAAAAGTAAGTCTACACCTATGTAGATTACCATATCAAATTACAGTCTCTATAGATCGAGACTTCAATGGTTTTGTTTAAACAAGGCTTCAAGTCAGATTCTAACCCGTATACATTTGTCATGGTGCAATGTTATGTAAATGGCTACAAAATTAAAACAAATTTTTAAAGATTGGTCTTTAGTAAGCATGCATATATTACTGTGTATTTATATATTTTGCCATTTATTGAATAGTGAGTGTGCTACATAGAACATTCTTCAGTAAAGCAGGACTGACTATAGCTCATTGTTTTGTATAGAAGCATTTTTATTCTTTGCCCTATTTACAATATAATATCATGGTAATTAAAATATAGGCACACAAATATAATTGTGAATTAAATGCCTAAAAATTCACTTTTGATCCAATTTTGTTTTTTTGCTATAAAATACTGCACATATCCACATATCTACATCTTGTTGCAGCTAGACAATAATTTTATATGATTTTGTTAAACACAAACCTTTCATGATTACCTGCAAATCAAGGTAGAAATGGCAGAAAAACGTAGTACTGAAATACACTTTATTTGGAGCTGAATTCACAGCTTCTGATCACATTGCCACTGCGTAATTGAGTAAGAATAGAAGTGTTAAAGCTGTGTTACATTTCTCCTACTATACAACAAACCTTCCGCTGTTTTCCGTTCCCTGGATGCAAATTACATTAGAGAGATCCATTCTCTAAGAGTATATATGTAAATCAACAGGTGAGCAAATCCTACAGCTATCACACTGTACATCAACAATGAGTCATTCCTACATCACTTTGTTATTGATACTGTATTAGATAAACATTAACTTTAAATGTTTATATATGTATATATATTAAATATATATAGTAAATGTAAATATAATTTATATTTAATAATTCAGTGCTGGAAAAGCTGCCATGCCACCAGAATGACGCACAGCATCAATTTTCATAGAACTACTTTGATAAGCAAATGATCTCTCCATTAACAAAAGCATATTCAAGCTTTTCAGCAATCAGGAATTGGTAGCCCACTGTGCTGAACAGTACTCACATATTGGGTTTTGTTAGGTCTATTTCTGATCTTCCAGCTGTGAAAATGTATTTCAGTGACATGGAAATGTCTTCCATATTGAGCACAATATATTAATATGCAACAGTCTGAATGAACAGCTTAAAGGAATAGGCCTTTTTTTTTTTTTTTTTAAATCAGGGCACAGATTACAGTAAATTTGGGTTTACACTTTTTTTAATTGCAGACAGTCCTTCCCATTTCATACATGTATTACTTGCTATAGCAGTCTACTATAGCAAACAAACACAAGAAGTATTTTTTTTTACATTAGCTCTTCTCCTTTCTGAGCTAGGATTAATAGAATGAATAGGTTTCATCCTCGTTTTACAGCTTGTTTCCTGACCCAGGTCTCCCTTTCCTGCACATTTAAGTGTTTTCACTACCCCTAACAAACCTGATGCAACAAATCAGCCAGTTAATTAGCTAATTAACAGTCCTTCCTGGGGTGAAGTGTGTGTGTTATAGCAGGGGAAATTCTTCACGTGCAAGACAGGTGGTTCTCCTGGAGCAGATTCAGGAGTCTCTGCAGTACAATACACTGTGCTTGCTACACTTGTGTAATCAAAGGCAGAAACTCACTGCGAGAAAGTCGCTTTAGAGTAAACCTACTGTGAACTCTTGGTGTAGAAGGGTAGCGTAACATGGTTCAGGTCCTGGATGTCGAAGGCAGTGGGCTCAGCGGAGATCGCCTGCCTCTTGGTGCGCTGCTGCTCCTGCAGGTCTCTTTCCTTGTGCACGCGCTGAGTCGCCGGTCGGATCACGGAGCGGTATTTATCCAACTCGTTCTGTAGTTTCTGAATGAGTTCGTCTTTCTGGTCCAGTTCAAGCTCCAGTTCATCAATGAGCGCATCTCTCTGTCTCAGCTCTTCGATCTTCTCCTGTAACGCGTACTGAAGGTCTCTCAAAGTGCCCATGGCTCGCGCGCGCTCTCTTACTCACACACACACGCACACACGCACGCACACACTCTCCCTCTCTCTCTCCCTGCCGCGCGACACTTTTCTAACTTTCCTCACTATTCGATCCGCTTCTGACAGACACACAACGCACTTATGTGTTTAATCCTAGAGGAACAGCGAAGTTGGCCGCGTCTAGAAAAAGGTAACGACGTGATCAACACACGCAGCACACGCATCTGTGCTGGAGAATGTGGTGTGTCCTCGCGCTGTGACAGTTCCGGCTCTTTCTCGCGTGCGTCACACGTGCGGGACTTCCTCACGACTAGGATTCCTCAACTACGATACGACCCACTAAACTACATACTATTCTGCTAACTAGGATTAAAAATAGTACGTCAGCAGGTTACCATAGCGACCATTACGGCATTCAGGTCTTTAAGACGTACAATGAATAGTGAATTATGTCGTTTGGAGGTTTTTTGACAACTAGGGCAGGTTAAATACATCACTGACCGAATTTCCGTGTTTCTCCCAGAAGGTTCTAATAAAGGAATTATCACGTGGTAACTGAATCATTACACGTGTACTGTAAAGAAAAAACGAGCCAGGTGAATATTTGCCAGTTGATATTCTTAAAATGTTTTTCAATTATTTATTATTTTAACTTTTATTTATTAAATCTATTAAATCTATGCAAATGAAGCCTTGGGTCTGTGCATAAATTTGCATAATTTGCATATCTAGTTTTGGGACAAATTTGGGACATAATTTGCATAACTTTTCATGGGAAAAGTTTTGAAATATCACTTTATTATTGTCAGGAATTTTCAGCATTGTTGTTAGTTCAACAATCAATATTCTGTGTAATAACAATATAATTCACTAAGTAAATATAAATAAAGGTCACCCAGGACCTGATAGGTTTGGCTCTGAGTATTGGAAGAAACAATAGAAATGGGATTTGATGCTTTTCTACAGTAGTAAGTGAGGATTTTAATATGTTTTTATATAATTTATCATAATAATACAAACTGACATATTATAGCTATACCAGGTAACATGTTTCAGGGATAGAATACTACATAAGATATGATGAATGATAAAAAGGGCAGGGCATAAAGACAATGTGGTGGTGCAAGTGCACAAAATCTGTAAATTACACTAATTCTGTATAGAGATTTGTGGACAGTGAGATGTGAAAATGATGTCTGTGCAACAAAGACCCAAAGGCACCCTCTGGTGTACAGGAATAGCAATTTTCTTTTCTAATGTCTTATTTTTCCAAAACGTTGGTTACTGGAGAGATTTTTACTCCAATCTTGGAGACACTATACATTGCACAAAATGCATATAGTGGGGAACGATAGGGAAAACAAAATATGTATCCCAGTTCACTATTCAGTGTGTTATTCTGGAGAACTATGGTGTATGTCCACATCATAGCAAGAAGACAGGAAGTCAGTTATTAAATGTTTATGTACATAATAAATGAGAAAAGGGTGAAAAAAAACATAGTTTTCATAATAATGTGGGATTTATTTTTTTTTTAAACAATATTTCAGCCCAACTTATAATGGCAAAACTGCATCTAAACCAACCACTAAATTTCTGATACAATTTCCTTCAGACTGACATGACCAAGAAGGACATGTTTGGTCATCATGCACAGCACCATGGTTGGAGAAACACCTCATACCAACTGTCAAGCATGGCGGTGCAGGGGTTATGATTTGGGCTTATATTAATGAACTCCATTTTATACAAAAATATTTGAGGCAAATGATCAGCAAGATGGGCCATAAATAGGTCATGTAAAAGAGCAATGCTACCAAGCACACCAGCAAATTGACGTCTGAATGACTATTGAAGGTGTTTTAACGGTCAAGTCAAAGTCCAGATCTCAACCCCATTGAGTTGCTGTGGCATCAGCTCTCTAAGCGCTCTTAAAAGAGCTGTGTAGAAACGAATGACTGAACAAACGAGTTATAGCAAACAAGTGCTATAAAATGTATGGCTGCTAAACATCTTACTACATGTTACTGAATCATAGGGCTTATATAAGCTTGCTTTAATTCAGCATTATGTTCAACAAAGGATACACACACACACACACACACATACAGTATATATATATATATATATATATATATATATATATATATATATATATATATATATATATATATATATATATTGTATATTCCTGTGTGTATGTCCTTCAGAAAACCTCTATTAGGCTTTAAATTTCACCTCTACAAACTCTTTTTGCCTGACTCTTCCTATATAGATCGATGGTAAGGGAATCTGTTGTAATATGATGAGTGCTGCTGTTCTGTGGTGCCACAGACTCATAACAGCCAGTGTTCTGTCTCTGACCCCTGAATCAGTGACAACTGAACAAACAGCAAGCCATGAATTAGATGGCACTATGGGATATCTCCATAACTGGAGACAAATTATAGTAGAGTCTCTCTTTTCACCATTGCTAAGCAACTAATCACTCAACTGCATAATCTAAATGGTCATGTGATACAGATAATCCCATCTGAGTGTGGTGAATTTTTATGCAATTCTTGAAAGATTCTGTGGAAATGAAACTTTTAAATGAATAATAAATGCCATATGTAGCTTTCATAATGCTGCTTGACTTGGCTTAAAGTCACTGAGAGACCACTATGCATCAGAGCATCAGACATTCAGTATTTGTTCTGTACTATCACATGTGACTCAGCACATAGTCATTCAGAAACAACAAACAGGTCATGTCCTCCCTGAAACTTTGTCTTTAGGGACCTGTTCATCACAGATACAATAAATTTAATGCATTTTTGCCTTATTATCTTTGAGTCAATTTTAGGTAATTGCTCCTTTTCTAACATTTTGTGAAATCCTGTTTGAGTTTGGACAATGTTTAGCTGGCCTTGTCAAGACTAAAGATGTTTTCTGTCTCCAAATGTGTGTGCCTCGAGTATGCTCCAAAAAAATCTAGCACTCTGCAGCAGGACATAGACAATGTTGTTACTCACTTGGGTTCAAGAAGATATGACTGTGGGGTGGGTAGTGAGGGTGGGTGGACACTCTAGTACAAGTTAGCACTTTGACGCTTAAAGAAAGAAACAACATGCCCATTATTAACATTTTGCTTAAAATAAAAGGCAGAAATAATTTTCTAAAATTTTTATGGTGTCGATTAATTTTGGGTTGTATACATTCTCTGATTTTTAGCTGCTTTACACTTTTCAAGCCTGAAAACATATTTGTTCAAAACAATATGAGGTTGCTGCCCTCTTGTGGATTTGTTATTAAGCAATATGAGATAATAATAATACTATTAATAAGATTAATAAGATTAATAATAATAATAATAATAATAATAATAATAATAATAATAATAATAATAATAATAATAATACTAGCCCGGGGCAAATCACTATTATGCCAGTCAGGTATAAAAAGCGCCTGTATGTCAGCCACTGCAAAATAATAAGCATAATTTAACAGAAGTAGGCTATTTTTGTTTTATGGCTTATCTAAATTGCATCTCCACTTGCTTTAACAGCACATGTGTACAGACCTTATCTGACATTAGCATAAATGTCTCTAATACTGTATGGCTCTTGGCCAGAGGACAAAATTCTCAAGGTTCTCATGATTAAGGTTCAAGACTTAACGTCATCTTTTTTTTTTTCAACCATTAGATCTCATTAAAAATAAGATAAAGTTTTGACCATTTTATATATGTATAATTTATATATATATATATATATATATATATATATATATATATATATATATATATATATATATATATATAACTACATACATCTAAATATAAATATAGATAAATATGAAAGATGTAACATTCATAGTACCACTACTTTAGACAAAGTGTGATATGCCTAATGCCTGAACTGATGCATTTCCTAAAGAATGTTCTTCATGCACATTTTAAGCAAATATGTCTGTTTAAAAAAATCAGGCTGGGAAGGGGGTTGAACATATGGTCAAACAGAGCACTTTCTAATGGCGTATTAAATATCCTCAGACAGGCGCTCGGGCGCTGCGCGTTTAGACCCTAAAAGCCGATAATGTACGAAGCTTCCTGTGCTGCCGCCCGCTGGGAACACGATGATGGTTTGGATCAATTATACACTCTCTTTCTTCCTCTCACTCCCCCTTTCCCTGTTACAGAAAGATGCGCGGTCATCATCAGCGAATAGAAATGAAAGAGCTGCACCATTCACACTCATCTTTCACAATAGAAATAAGTCTCAGCACTAATTTAATTGCACACGCACAGGAAAATTGGTGTTTTCTTTCTTTCTTTCTTTCTTTCTTTCTTTCTTTCTTTCTTTCTTTCTTTCTTTCTTTCTTTTATTTGTGACAATACACTAATAACATCTTAGAAAGTTAGGATAAATGCGTGTTATTTAATACTAAGTGCATTATGGCAGCTTAAGGCTCACCTGTCAGATTTGGCGTGTTTGGGGAAGCTTTGCCTCGTTAAGTCTTGGTGCGTCTGCGGCTCGGCTGAAATGCCCTGCGCGCGCCGCGTCCTCGGCTCGATCACTTGCGCGCTCGGTAAAACGGACTGACACTTGTGCAGTTTCCGCTTCAGCTCTTGTATCTCATCCTCTCTCTCTCCCAGACGCCTCTCTAGGTCCCGAATTCTCTCCTCCTTCAAAATCAAGATCTTGGCAAACTCTTCTTCCAGGTCGTTCATCTTTGAGGCGCGCCAAAAGTTTAATCCCGACAAGATGCGCGCAAAGAGAGTGAAGGAAATTCTACTAGACGACAAGGAAAGTGCTTGCTTTTAAGAGCAGAAGTCCGTTGTGAAGGGAGCGGCGTCGGTAGTCCACGTGTTTGCGCTCGATCGAACTCACCGGGAGGATTGACAGCGGCGGGGCGCTAATGGGGATGATCACCTCTTCCGCCCCGTCACTTCACACACACATGCACACACACACACACACACACACACACACACACACACACATACAAACACACGCGCACACACAGAGACTAGCACGAAAGGAGAGAAGAATCACAGCCGTCCCTGATTAGTCATTCATTTCCGAGATGAAGCAAATCCGGAATTACTACAAACACTCACTCGAGAGCTCAGCGTCCATCTGAACTCAGAGCTCGGCGCCTCGGGAGAGTCACGTGGCAGAAAGAAATGACGTAGCTGAGTGTAACTCGACTCGAGTTGTGTTGTGTTGTGTTGTGTGGACAAATATTAATTTCGACAGAGACTCGGCGGTAGAAATGTTGGTTATGAGCAGGACAAAATGGTCAAAACGTCTCATAACTAATGAAAGACATCATATATAAACTGCTAAGCCTGACTGATTACAAACAATGAATGAAATATTTTAATTTAAATTTATGTAACTGTCTCGGTGCTGAACTGAGAATATAAATATCTAAATGTAGTTATTACATGCAGTATTTTCATTTGTTAAACATAATGTTGAGAAACAAAAGCCAGATGTCTGTGTAGTAATCATAGGTTTGTTCTGTATTTTATTATATTCTCTCTCTCTCTCTCTCTCTCTCTCTCTCTCTCTCTCTCTCTCTCTCTCTCTCTCTCTCTCTCTCTCTCTCTCTCTCCACTAATGCAGTGTTCCCCTGTTCACCTGAGGGACAGATAAGATTACAGGTGTTTGACGGTAGGCTCCTGGGTAGGAGACATTACTCATCTCAGTCGTGTTACAGTACCCACCGAAAGGCAAGATTTAGTGGACAAGGTGACACTGTCATCACCTCTTGATAATTCTTTGCACTGGAATGAGATGCAGAATAGTGGAGATAAAATGTCTCTGATATTGCACTTATATGGCTGACAGCAATAAAAGTGTGCTAATACATAGGCTGTTATTTATGCAAGGTGAGGTGGAATTCCATGAGTGCTGATATTTAGGAGAACTACACTGGGATGTTTCACTGTGTGTACTGTATCACTCCATTTGCTAAATAAATTCCTCCTTCCTACTTTGAAACAGTTACTAAAGAAGTGTTAGTGACATAATCAACATGGCAACGTGTACATGGCAAACAATGATTTTCTAGTATGAAAGCTTATTAGAAGGAGATGAAAAGGAAAAGGGGACATACATTTTACCAGAAGTACCTTTAAGGGGAATATACAATATACATCAATGTGTGCTAGCTAGCTGACATACTATAAAATGAGTGTTTTCTTCTTGGGGATCTACTTCTGCTAACAAAGCAAAAATAAACAGAGCATTTGTCTTTATACACATATTGTCTTTATTTATAGATCTGCTACATAAAAGCAGTATTGCATAAGCAAGAGTGTGGTTATACGAAATATTAGCACAGCTGTGTTAGCTACTCATTCTGTGACCCTATGCCTATGCAGAAACACATCTGTGCCTATATTCAGTATACAGTAACTGCACTCTTGCTTATGCTGTATTGCTTAAGTGTATAATGTAAGTACTGGCTGAATAATAAAACAACCCCAAATAAAAGAAGCTTGGTGTGGAGGAGTGCAGGGTTTGTGTGTGTGTGTGTGTGTGTGTGTGTGTGTGTGTGTGTGTGTGTGTGTGTGTGTGTGTGTGTGTGTGTGTGCATGAATTCATGCAAAAATTGGCAAAGATAAGATTCCATATATAAAAACATTACTAATGTCTGCTTTCAGATTGTAATGCTATTTAATTTCATTTAGCTAGTAATGAAAGATCTGCATATTTACATTGCTTAAGATTTTGAACCTGAACTAAAGATTAAACGAGCTGTTATAGCTGTAATAAGGAGCAGAAATATCTTTGTATGTGCTTTTGAAATATTGGGATTGTGTGTAAACTGGAGCAGTCAGTTAGGAATCCCCAGGTCAGAGAGAAGCCTGTGTCTTTTCCTCTAACAATCAAACATTTACTGCTCAGATTCTGCTGGTTTAAACTCATCATGCTGCGTTTCCTGCTCTTTGGCTAACTTGATTTTCCCATCATCATCTGTTTCTCTTTAATCTCATTTATTGTCTTACATTGTATTACTTTCTCATTCACCTAGATGTGTCATGTCAGGTGTCATGTCAATTAATGTGAACCTTTGCTACAGCAGTATGTATAGCAGTATGACAGGCAGTATGACAGTCCTTATTTTCAACATAGTCTGCTAATGTGTTATTTGTATATTCATCTGTCTGAATGGCTTCACATGCTTTTCATTTGCAGCCTCACATTCCTATGGTGCTAAGCTGTTCTGTAGGCACTGGTTGTAACATCTCATAAAGCATAAAGTCCCCTAAGTCAGCTAAGCTGTGTCAAGTGATATTAATTGCAAAGAGTGCAGCATAACACGGGCCTTAAATGGAGTGTCTCTTTTGAGGTAAGCAGTAAAAGATCCCTCTTCCCGTCACTGGGCTGAAGATAGCAGAGAGAGCTCCACATATTATTTGTAGAACAGTTCAGAAGTTAACACATGGCTGCTTAATTTTACTAAACAGCACAATTGCCTTAAATACTAGCTTCCTGCTTATCACCTGTCCTAATTATAACTGCAGCTCAAAATTCACTTGCATATGCTGTGTACTCTACTGTATGTTACTGTACGTTTGCATTTGTGTACAACCTCAGTAAATATGTGCATGTAGTGTGCATTTGTGTGTGTGTTTAATAATAAAATAAAAATAAATAAATAAATACAAAATAAATAAATTAAATTAAATAAAAAGGTGTTTTAGTTGTTCAGACTTTGTTTAAAAAAAAAAGTCAAATCCAATAATAAATTATAAAGGCAGGAACCATGTGGGAAAAATTTAATAGCCCATTAAAAATGCTAAAGACATACTACACTGGCTGTGTAGTGGAACAGACCCAGTTCCAAAGGGATACACCATTTCCACTTGAGCTGAGCTCAAAATAACAAATTACTCTACAACTGCATGTCACTTTTACATGAATACGTTGAAAATGTTTAGGCAGGTTTGTAGCTAAATAGATCTGTGGAAAACCATTTAAGTCTAAGGGTAGAATTAGTGTCATTGTGCAATATTCTGCAATGCATTGTACTGTATGTATGATTTATTACAATGCAGCTCAATGTGCACTTTCAGTTTACTAAAATTAAATCTTCAATTCATTGTAAAATTATGCTATTCAGCTAAATCATATATTTAATCAATATATTTGAAACATATTCACTGGCTGTCCACACCATCTGCAAACAGTGAGAGCTAATAGTTTCTGTTTGACATCTTGACTTCTTGATATATCTCCCCAATTAGGGTGTTAATTAGGGTGAACAAGAGCACTTATTAGCTGAGAGCTGTTGTATGTGCGCTGTAATAAATTTAAAAGGTAACAAAAATACTGTCCATTTTATGACCAACTGAACTTGATTGCTATGCAAACAATAGATCTTGTCATTTCACAGAGAACAGTTTCTGTTGTGCTTACAGTTTTCAGTTCTCATTGGATAGTGAGATTATTCCTACATGCAGGTTAGCAAATTTGCAGGAAAGACAGAAGCAGTGCAGATGGTCAGGACAGGAGTTCAGCTAGAGGGCAGTTTACATACCACCTAAAATAATATGCTGCTGTAATTTCTGTTAGATATATAATACAATTTTATTTTGATAATGATCTAAAATACAATTTGTTCCAGAGACGTTTTGGCAGCCATAACTACTTTAACTGTAACTGCTCATAAGCAAGATAAAAGTGACAGTAGCAAGGAATGATGCAACGAGAAAGGAGTAAGTATGTTTCTGTTAGCTGGTGTGTGAGGTATGCAGGCAGGTATGCCGGTTATGTTTATTTACACAAAGCAGAGCCTGTGTTGTGTGGTCATCAGCTCAGGCTCATAAAAGCCCAGGCTGCTAAAGATAGCCATAAGTGACTCATTGAGTAGCTGTAAATCACCAGCATAAGAGCCCCATTAAAACTACATACTGCATATTTCAGTTCTGGAATTAAACCCATGCCCCTGTGTTTAAGGGCTTTCTTAGTGACATCACTAATCCCACCAAAAGCGAGTCAAACGTCAAGCACTCTAGTGTCTTCTTAAGAAAACAAGACTGCTGTGTTTTACTGTTCTCCTGTCAGTAGCAGTAAAGGCCTGACCATTGTGTTAAAAATGCAGTGGCCTTGCCTTTCTCTGTGAACTGCACACCAGGTGGTTAAGTGCCCAAAACAGTCCTATGACCTGTAGAGACCTCAGACCTCATCTCTGCCCCCTCCAGCCATGCATTCCATAGACTGACCACCTGCATAACTCACCAAACATATGATTAAGGGGTGGTAAAATTATAAAGATGTCCACAAAGCAGACGCTAATAGGGAAGGACATCTTGTAAAAAAAAAAAAAAAAAAAAGTTTTCATATTAATTTTGTATGTGTTGTAAGTTATTGGATATAAATAATAGTCTTCACACACCTTTTACAATTGAAGGGTTTTGATGGAAAAAAAATAAACCATGATAAATCATGGCAGATTTTTTTTACTTTTAATGTTATATAGCAGCCAAGAATATTCAAGTGAACAATAAATACAACATATAAAACAATGGAAAAAAAAACACACAATTTATGGCCAACTACAGACAAAGGCCTGTAGCATCATCAAAGACTCTGTTCAACCAACAACACAGAATGTTTGTCCCCTTAATGTCTGGAACAAGGTATAGGGCCATCAAGTCCCACACAAACAGGCTGAAATGCAGCTTCTTTTCCAAAGTTGAAAGTTTCCCACATCCCACTAGTAATTCCTCAGTCCTTTCCAGCTGTAAAGTTCTAACCATGTAAAGTTCTGCACCATGTTAGACTATACGTATACTCCTTGATAAATGCACTACACTTTGTATACACTACAGCACACTTTGTCATATTATTCACTGTGCAATATAAATTATACAGTACATTACATAATATACAAATATAGTACATCTCACTATACATTTCAATAATCAAATCATTAAACTTATGTGCAATCTTGTATATATTTTACAGTTTTTAATTATTATTTTGTTATTTAAATGTATTTCAGTATGTTTTGTTTAAATGTCCTCATAGTAGTCTGAGAGTTGCCACACTAAATGTTGTTGTATACAATAAAAATAAAGAATCATTTAAAATAAAGTGTCCTTTTATAATGGAGCATGTGACTGTGCTCTGAATTAACCAATCACATTGTAATTCATGTTCGAATGTAATTATCATCTACATGTCATTGAGGAAGTGATTCTGTAAAATGTTTGGTTGTTTCTGTTGGATTTTCTTGGTTTCATGGAAATTCCAAAGCAGCTGTTACAAAGTATGTATGTCATCTCATTTTTGAAAGGAATAGATCAGGGGAGGAATACAAAAGAATTTCCAAAACTTTAGATGTACCATGGAACACAACTAAAGTTATCATCAACCAGTGGTGAAAATGGGGCACTGCACTGACATTACCAAGAACAGGAGGTTCCTTAAAATTGACAAAAACTTATCAAGTTGGTTGTCAAGAGTCCTGCAATAAAGGAGCTACAGAAACAATGGAAAATACTGGTCACTACTTGCATGTGTAAATTTTGGTTTTTCATGCATCTGGGCTCTGGGGTAGAAAGTTTTTAGTCAAAAGACCTAAAACAACCAAAAATGCCTTAATCATCCCAGACTTGTGGCAAAATCGTGTGGCAAAATGTGCTGTTTGATAAGAGCAAGAGAGATCTTTTTGAGCATAATTCTAAAAGATATGTTTGGTGCAAAAACAAGACTCGTCACCCAAAGATCACCAAATCATAGATCACAGTAAAGCACGGTGGTGGCAGCATTATGCTATGGGGCTACTTCTCTTACAGGGACTATTGCTTCAGTCACGATAAAGGGAATCATGGCTAGCACCAAGCATCAATCTATTTTCAGACAAAACCCGTAGGCTTTGTTAACTGCTAAATTTAAAGAAAACCTTTTTCTTACCTAAAGAATTTTACCTTTCAGCATAATAACAACCAAAATACACAGGTCCAAGTCAACAAAGAAATGGTTTAAGAAGAAGAAGATTAATGTTTTGAAAATGCCTCAGTCCTGTGGAATGGTTTGAAGAGAACTGGCCAAGATCTGGACAAGATCTAGAATTGAATAAAGCTGTCTAATCAAGATGTGCTATGTTGGTAGACTCTTGGAAAAAAAGCAAAAAGTGCTTTAACAAAGTATTAGTTAAGGGGTGTGGACTTATAGGCTGTGGATTTTTCTATTTCTTTACCTTCTTTTTTTGTTGGATGCTCTATCATATTAAATATGGAAAAATATCTGAAAGGATGACAATTTATGCTTTTATTCTTACATCACAAATACTTGGAATTTTAACATGGATATGTTAAAATACAAATATGTGTAATATACATATACACATATATACATATAAGAATGATGGAGCCATTGTAGAGATACCACTTTTGTTTTCTGATAACAAGATAAGTCCTAACCTTGATTTCCTCCTTAAAAAAACTACTCAGCTTCAATGTTTTCCATTTAAAAATGTTTAGGAATCATGTCAAAAACCAGAGAAAAATAAAAAAGATAAGGATACAAAAGATATGACTTAAAAAAACCTCAGTGTTAAAAATCTCTTTCATGTACATTGCAAAAAAAAAAAAAAAATACATATAATAAAAAAGAAAGTTTAAAAGATCATAAATCACACCAGACCTAACAAAAATATCACCGTTTTTTATATGTAAACATTTCCAGTTTCCAAAGTAAATCTTCCAAATATAAAATAAAAATCTTTATCTTTAACCAAAAACTAATTTTTTAGTTGACTTAATTTGTTCTTTTAACTCCAATACCATACTTTTTTCACCAGTGTGTTGCCTTTTTTTTTTCAGTGTTTTTTTTTTATCTATCAGCTTCCCCAAGACTTTCAAACCATTTTCACTTCCCTACAGCCATGTTTTCTTCATCCATGTGTGTGAATACACGCTCTGTGTGTGTGCCTGTATGTGTCCTTATCTGTCTGCCTGTTATAGTCCCCAGAGAGATAGTCAATGCAGCCATGATTTCACCAGGCCTCTCAAATCCTATATTTCCCCAGTGGCTTCCACAGCAATGAAACTAGAAACTAAGTGACAGCAGCAGTGATCATAAAAATCACACATGTCCACTTTATTTTTATGCTGTTTTTAGTAAGCAGTTCATGGCTGAGGTGCAGGGAAGAGAAAAGTTTAATATTATAACCACCCCAACAGCAATCACAGTTTCTGAAGAATATGATCTTTTCAAGTGAAGTAAATCCAAACTAAAATACAAACTTAATCTTCCTGCAAAACAACGTGGCCCAGAGCTTCCCTACTAATCAAGTGAGGGAGTCATTTCCTCATATGGAGCTGAGTCCAGGTCTCTGACAGATGATGATGGAAGAGACAGTCCATTTGTTTTTAGTTTCTGGTTTGTACATGGCTATTTATGTTGTTTAGCAGTGGTTGCCTGGTAGATGTTGTTAACCCTCTTGCATTTCTGTTGACATAACCAGAGAAGCAGCCACAAGTCCAAATGGACAACTTAATGCAAGACACAGTGTAAAGATTGTTTATAGAAGTAGAGTGCAGTATATACAGGAGGTGGTGTATCTGCACATACATGTCTGAATTTACAAGCCAATAAAATCCTCAGAGCAAAAAGTTCAAGCCTTCATGTAAGAGCCTAAAAATACTCATGTGTTTTGTTTTTCAGGGTCTCTCAGGACCCTGGTTTTATTCTGCAAGTTTTGCATGGTGGTCATGTTTGAGTACCAGCCTGTTAATCAGACAAACTTTTATGAAAAACAAAGGGCTTTCATATACTTGGCTCTTTATCATTCAGTCCTTTCTATCTTCTTATTATGGTAACATGATTTGCAACATCAAATATTCAGGTCACGCTTGGAAACAATAGATCAGTTCTAATGATATGAATAGCTTGAGTCTGAAATTCACAAGCAGCTGCCAGGCCCCAAAATAATGATCTTTATTCAAGTTCCCAATTCAAAAGGCTATCTTTTGGTGACACATTGTAAAGCTGAATACGAAAGTGATCAATCAGTTTTCATAAAAAGGTGCATTATAGCACAATCAGGCAATGTTCCTCTCAATCTGTTGCCATCTAGTCTACAGAAAAGGACAGACCTATTCAATCAGTTTATTCAGTAAGGTCACTAACCAGACCCAGGATGGAAAACAATTCTCATTTGAGTGTGTCTATATCAGTCTGGATATTAAAACATAGGCAATAGCTTAGCAGAAACATGACATTTTTGTGCTGTTTACATAGCAGAGAAAAAAAATGAAGATTTCAAAAATACCAAGATATTGTAAAGACAGTCAAAGGATGCTAGAAAATCTTTAAAGCAAATTGTAATATGATCTATTACTATATTTTACAATTCAAGCCATTTAGCAAGAATAAATATAAACAATCATTAAAACAACGAGAATGAAAGAGACGAAAAAGAAAGTGTTGGTGCAAAGACACAGAGCAAAAAAAAGAAGAGACAAGACAATGGAAAGATTTACAACAAATGTCTAATGACCTACATCCTGCCATCTATTGGCAATAGAGAAAGAGCCAGTAAGCCCAGATTACACAAAACTGATTTATGGTTCCAGACAGACAGAAAGAGATTGCACGCTTTACTCTTACTCTCAGATGTTCTGTCCATGGGCCACACGTGTCAGAATTCTGAAGACTGCATTTTGATTGTCTATCTGCACTTCCATGCACAGTGTATGTACTTCTGTGCAGTATTTGCAACAGAAAACCAGTGAACATTGAAATACAAAAAAGAGTGTTTTAGGATTCAAAGATAAGCCAAAAGTTTATTTGTAATTTTTGGTGTATGGAAATCTTTAAGATTAAAGATTATTAATAAAGATTAAAGTTATCATGGTATTATTATTAGTAAAAGTTTTATTAACCCTCATTTAACCTGGCGCTATTCTTAAAACAGTTCACAACAGCCTTATTTTTAACAGGATCTCATGTTAAATGAAGTGGCATGTACACCGAACTTTGGTAAAGGGTATTTTTTTCGCACAGCACAGTTACTTTTTTAAGTGAGAACAATACATTAACAATACAGTTAACAATACATATTGCAGGAAATAGTAGCACGTTCAGTTGTGACTAAAGGCTTGTATTCACATATGTTAAACATATTTAGTCTCAGTTTTTCTACTCTGTTCACATCAGTTATCATTTTAAAACAGTGAATTAGAGACATGATATTTAACAGCAGACCACCCTGATCCAGAACAACTTACATTTACTTACATAACTGAAGGTTAAGAACCTTGCTCAGGGTAGAAGTAGCTTGGTGTCCCTGGGATTTAAACTCACAACATTTCAACTGGTAGTCTAACACCTTTACCAATAAGCTTCCACATCCCATTATTTCACAATATCAGAATTTGAATAGGATAAGTTTACATTAGTCTAGTTTAGTTAAATGTATCTTTACAGTATGGAAAATTCCAGAAATTGGTTTATTGTCTTTTTTTCTGATAAAATCTGGCCACATTTCTTAATTAGGAGTTTTTTGGGCTTGCGCCTGTGGCTGTAAAGTGTCTACCTTTAGAAACAATGCTTTGTTTGCTCTTAATACCATGGGAAACTCCAGGCAACTCAGCTTAGATCTCATAAAGAAATTCTGGACCACCACAAATTCCTGCTTAGCAGCAATTTCCCAACAACTGAAGCTATCGGAACTGTTTGTTCAAACAGCTGTATGCAAATATAAAAATCTTGGGAAACACACAGACACTGAGGCATTCAAGAAGTAGGCACAAATTTTAATATCACATCTATTTATGCACATCCATCATTGAGATTGTTGATCATTGCATAGACTGGTACTCTTAAACCAGCATCAAAAAGCCAGAGGAGAAGTGTTTTCTGGTCAGCTGATACATGAATTTGAGTGTTTGTTCATAATGATTAGTGCTATATCTGGAACAAAAAAGTTGTGTATTTTAATCTCAAGATAATGCCACTGTCCCAACTGTGAAGCATGGGGATGGAAAAGGGATTGGTGGAAATTAAAATATAATGGAATTATGTGGACGAGGAATTATCTTTAAATAGCAAAGCAACACCTCAAGACAGCCAGAACGTTAAAGCTGGGTCACAACTGGGTCCTCTAGCATTTTATGTTGGATGACATGCATACTTTCAACTGTGTTCTGTCTTTAATAAGCTGCATTGCAATATACACAAGCCTGGTGCTATCATTAGACTGAGCAGAGAATGGCATTAGATCAATATAAGAATCTCACTCAAACATACAAAAAGCTGTCTCTTTTGATTGATTTTTACATTGACATAACACCATAGCTGAAAGATAATATTGCTAATGCTATCATATGCAATATCATATGCTTATTTTTGGAAAGGTAAAATAATAATCATAAAAGCAGCCAATATAGCACCGTCCCCCTGTTGTGTAAGGTATAACATTGGTAAAAAAAAAAGTGATCTACCTATCTCTTTATCTTTCTCTCTCTCTCTCTCTCTCTCTCTCTCTCTCTCTGAAATGGTTTTCATTACAGTTAACTGGAATTAATTTGATAAGAGGAATTTAAAGTTTTAATCTTAAAATGGCCAAAAACCTAATGCTGAAAACCTAATTCACTTCTCTAGTGAATGCTAGAAGTCTGGTTTGTGAGACTATGGCATGAGAATCTCCCCAGAGGCAATACCAAAATAAATCCATGTTGATTTATAAAAATCTAGGTCTTAAATAAACCAATAAAAATAGCTAGTGTTTCCCCAGTGGTCTCCTTTACATTCAGTGTGTTTTGACTGGAAATAATGTTCTGTAGTCGTGTATAGAGTAAAGATGTCCTGTAGAGAATGAATGTAAAACATGGATACGATTCACATGGGGAAAGTTTATTTTTCTTTATACAAAGTTCTGAAAACTTCATATTTAACTGAACTGCAGTGCGTTTTTCTGTTGTATAAATCTTCAAGAAGTTTTAGCATTTAAAATGTATTTACCCCTAAAATGGCAGAAAGTTTCATTTACAGATTCTGTTCTGACTATGCTGCGAGATGCCAACACATCTTGAGTAAAAACAGCTGCTCTTTATATAATTTGCAGAAAATGTAATATATATTAATATATTAATAAACATGACTGTTTAATGCATTTTTTACATAAATAAAAGAATAAATGTATCTTTATAAAAGCCTTAACTTTTAACCCTAGGCAAAATGACGATTAAGTAAATTCCACTTTGTGATTCTATTTAGAAATCTTTCTCAGAAATGGTTGGAAATTGAAAAAAATTAAAGGATATTGAAATAGGATTTCAATAAAATTGAAAAGAGGATATTGAAACCTTTATAGATTCCTAGAATTCAGTATATCTAAGTCTTTGGGTACTCTGTTGTCATGACTATATTACCTCACATGAAACCTCATTTATTATCAGGTAGCCTAAAACATTATAGCAAACATTTTTAATGGAACAGATATTTGAAGTATATTAAGTACACTTCAGTACTAAGCATCATCCACATCGGTCTTTGGAGTCTTATAACTTTTAAATCAGTGCTGAGGCAATTACTACCTACGGTGGCCGAGAAGTGCAAAACACATTAACAAATCCGAAAAACACATTAACAAATCTACAAACACAACAACAAGTCAGACAACCCGGAAATGGTAATGTATCGTTTTTGAATGGAAACTTACAGATCATTGGACAAGACACCTGTCACTCAAGATATACAGGTATGGAATCTTATGTGTAATGTGTAAAGTTCTCCGTTTAAATATAAGAAAATAACAGAATTAATCCACAGTAATCCATTCCATCCATCCATTCCAACTTTTCCCTGCGGCAGACTGTTGAACTTCATGTATACCTTAAGTGACAGGTGTCTTCACAAACTATACCTACCTCTTCCGGGTTGTCTGAATCGGTGCACGAACACACAACCCGGAAGAGGTTGGTATAGTTTGTGATTGGAACACATACCGATCATTGGACAAGACACCTGTCATTCAAGATATACATGTGAATGAAAGGTGTCTCGTCCAATGATCGGTAAGTTTCCATTCACAATCTATACCAACCTCTTCCGGGTTGTCTGACTTGTCGTTGTGTTTTCAGATTTGTTAATTTGTTTTTGGATTTGTTAATTTGTTTTTGGATTTGTTAATTTGTTTTCAGATTTGTTAATGTGTTTTCGGATTTGTTTATTTGTTTTCGGATTTGTTAATTTGTTTTCGGATTTGTTAATTTGTTTTCGGATTTGTTAATGTGTTTTCGGATTTGTTAATTTGTTTTCGGATTTGTTAATTTGTTTTGCACTTTTCGGCCAACGTAAATTACTAATTAATTCTGTGAGGTTCTTCTGTTGGCTAAATTCCTTGTGTTACAGTTTAAGCAACAGTAAATATGCATTGTGGATAATTTGGTAGGTACAGCTGGTATTTACAGTATTTATAAACAGCACACTGTTTCACTACATTCATTCATCATTCATTCAGCAAAAACTTTATCCTGGTCTGGTTTACAGTGGGTCTGAAGCCTTTCCCAGGAACACAGAACTCAAGACAGGAAAATTCATTCCAGATGGAACGACTGTCCATCAGAGGGCACTATGCACACATAAATTCCCATCTAGGGACAATTTAGTGTAGCAAATCTACCTATAATCATGCTTTTGTCAGGAGGAAGGAAACTAGAGTATCTGAAGAACCAGATGTTTACATGGGGAAAATATGAAAAACTCCACACAGACAGACATCTGAGCGCATACGAAGGAACAAACCAAGTACCCTAATGCTGACAGGTCAGCAATGCTAGCCACTGTGCTACCATGCCACATCATTCAGTACATGAGGTTAGAAATTATGCTGCCATTTAAAACTCCTATAAGCAGACAAATATTTTTTCCAGATTTATTTGTTAAACTGGTTCTTTATATACTGAACATGATCTCTGTGTCTGTGTAGACAAGGGAAATTGCATTAATAGCTGAAACTACAGTATATACTCTATCTATATAGAAGGTATACAACTACAGCAAATGTGGTAAAGCTAGAAGGATGAATTGTATTAAAAGCTGATGCAATACCCTAAAGTAATCCTCCTGAATACACCAGAATGTGGCGTGATAGTATTACATTAGGGGCTGCAACTAGAGAGTGAGTCTGCAACAACACCACAGTCGGGTATTCAGATAGAGAAATTTGTACACTATTTCAGTTAAGATGCTTAGGTTTGTCATATCAAGAAGCAGGAGAATTGGCTTTCATTAAAAAGATACAATGACTTATTGAAAGTAAACCCCAGAAGAGATATAAGCACACTATACACACGTATAATGATAAAGGAGAATCAAGCACAAAAGGATCACAAAAAGAACAAACCATAATCAAGGACTAAAGAGAAACTATGATGCAGGCTTGCAGTGCAATTTAACGTTAAACAATAATTACATACCAGCCCACAGCAAGTGGTCTTGACAGATGTGAAGTGGTCTTGGAGACCAGACAAGCTACTCCGCAAATTATGAGCTGCAAAATAAAGTATGGAATTATAAAGATTACTGACCTGGTATTGTGTTTACTATTTGTGCAGTCTACAATAATAAAATTATCTAAAACTACAACTAAGGGGAGGTTATTGAGTGTGGTTAATCCTGTGAGTGAAAATATACCTTAACTACACTGTCAGAAAGCTTTATTTTGGTAAGATACACTTGTTTGCAGCCACACCAACATGTCATGGGTTTTCCAACACTACCACACATGCTCTGTATAAAGTAGAGATATGATTTTACCACTGATGATTTTACAATTCGTGATCTCCCCATACATGTGGAAATGACAGCACATAATAACGAAGAGAGCTGTACATCTTTGTATGCAAGGTGTGTGTCAGGACAGCAGCAAATACAGTTCATCCTTACACATTAGCTATACAGCACCACACCTCACTCCAATTTCTGCAATCTGCAAAAAATAGATATAATATTGATCAGCAGTGGTGCAGCCTTTTTGTGTACCCTTTTACACCAAAACCATAAAAATATGAGAGAGAGCTAGTGAGAGAAAAAAAGCAGGGTGTGAGTACTGAGGCATGATGAAATTCTTAAATCCTCAAACTCAAATGGTACTTTATTCATTTTTCATTTCCCAGTTGCCCCAATATGGAGCTGACAACATCCTCCCAGGCTCTGTCTAAAATTCTCTTTCTCTCCTCCTCTCCCTCTCTCTCTCTCTCTCTCTCTCTCTCACACACACACACACACACACACACACACACAGACACACACATAAAAAGACATCCTCCACTACTGCTCAATTTCAGAATGCAATGATTTTTTGATTTCAGCGTATAGTCAATGTGCAAAAATGTATAAATAAAGAAAGAGACAAACTGTAGAGACTTTTACTCTATACAATTTGATAAATCTTATTCATTATTTGTTGAATACAGACTGATAGATGTGAACTATTATTATATAAAATCTTGTACAGCTCTGAGCATGTGGTAGTTTAAAAGGCAGAATGAAACAGCTTGAGGTGGGCTGAATAGAAAGGGCCCAGATTGAAGAACAGACTGGATAAGAAGAATAGAAATCACACAGTTCTCAGAAAGCTTCTTAGTCTGTTTGTCTGTTTGTCTGTCTGTCTGTCTGTCTCTCTCTCTGTCTCTCTCTCACACTCACACACACTCACACACTCACACACACACACACACACACACACACACACACACACACACCGTACAAGGAATAGATCTAGACAACATATGAGTTTTGTTATTTCTTTTGCGTGTTGTATGTTGCTTTAATTTTGTAACACACTGTTGAATTCTTGACAGATATTCTACAAAATTAAATATATTAAAAAAAAATAAATATACTACCTCATTCATCATTAAATTTAACAAATTGCTATGAATAAACCTGCAGCTGGTTAACTACACCGGTGGTGCTTATTTTCCCCTGTCCTCACTGTCAATAATGTTTTATTCCATACATTGAATCGTCCAGTGAAGTTTGGAAATCAAATATTTGAATCAAATCACTGGGTATGTGTAGATTAAATGAAAGATTGCTTGCAGTAGCTTCAATATAAATTAGTCTGTACTGCCACCCAGTGGAAACACAGTAACATTGAAACACAGAAATCTCTGTATCGCTTAAGAGTTTTATTATTACCCATTTCCTTATACAACTTACTAAGACCGACTGTGTAATACTGTACGTTTCCATGGACCCCTGTGTGTGTATGCATGCTTGATTGGTTGTATCAGTTGCAACGATTTTATTCATTTATTTACCCACAGTGTAACAAGGTCTCTCTCTCTCTCTCTCTCTCTCTCTCTCTCTCTCTCTCTCTCTCTCTCTTCCTCTGTGTGTGTGTGTGTGTGTGTGTGTGTGCGTGTGTGTGTGTGTGTGTGGTGTGTGTGTACAATACCTCTTGCTGTTAAACCAGACATGTGAAATTAAGAATTCAAACCGCTTTACTCAATCTGGTTTTATTATTATACATTTCCTTTCTTCACGTTCCGTTTTTCAGAATATACTGTTAAATAGTTGAATTTAATGGCATTTATAAGACTTACATGATTTATATCAATGAAATAAACACATTTTTAAATGAGAGGATCCGCTAATGCATCCTGCAACAAGATAAATTTTGCTGCAGTTGTATCAAATATTAACAGGGTTTGTTCTTAGTTTATAAAATGCGACTCATGGCTGAATTATATGTGTTTTATCTTCAGTCCTAGAATAACTATCTTGGAAATATTTTGGCATTCGTTCTGCATAATCATGTGTCTTGGAGCTACCAGAATGGCATGAAAAAGACCAGTTTAATGTCCTGTGATTATGTTTTGTTCGTCATTCCACTTCCATTCCTTTAGCAGGTCACTTTTTCGTCCTTTTATAAATGAGGCTGGAAGAAGGTGGGCTGCAGGTAGCCGCTAGAAAAGAAGGGGCGCAGGAGCGTACCAGATGGTGATAATGGTACAGCGCTGGAAGAGTGGAAAATACCATTTCCCCCGCTGAAAGGTGGGAAAGTGTGAAATCCCGCCACGGCTGACCCGCAAAGTCCCACACCCGGACTCACGCTCGAGCTCGGGGGTTGCAGGATATTGTCTGCAGCCCCCGGGTTTTGTTTCTTCCATTTTGTTCTGCGGTTCTGAAACCAAATCTTTACCTGTGTCTCTGTCAGGCTGAGCGCCAGCGCCAGGTTTAGTCTCTCGCACACGGACAGGTAGCGCGTTGCGCGGAACTTGTTCTCCAGCGCCACCAGCTGCTCGTAGGTGAAGGCGGTTCTGGCGCGTCGGGGGCGCGCGCTCCCCTGATCGGACCGGGACCGGCGGCGGCGGCGCGCGGGATCCTCTGTACCCGACGAGTCTGCAACACTGTTAACGCTGCTGCTTTCTTCATCGCCGTCCGCATCATCCGGGTCATTAGGACACGAGAGCCGTGGGTGTGTGTCTCCAAGGGAGGTGGTTGTCTCCACATCAGGTGTGAGGAGCGAGTTACACTGCTCTTCTTCTGTGCACCCACCTGTTAATTTTCAAACACTTACTGTCAGAATAGGGCCACCACCGTAAAATAACATCAAGAATTCATAAGTTTAATACAATCCATTTTCAAATGTGATGCAGTGTTGAATCCCAACGCTCAAAAGTATAATTTTTACGCAATTAATTGAATTGAATTATCCTGAATGTAAATCCTTCCACTATATATGACCGTAAACTCCTTTCCTAGTAATGTTGACAGCTTCAAAAATAAATACTCCATCAATTCAGCATGATATTAAAAATAATAACAGTAATCATGTCTGCTAATGTAAAGTTAATGGAGATGGAGAAAATTATATTAAAAGAATTCCCAAACAAATTTTTATTAAAAAAAACAAACAAAAAAAAAAAACACAATTGTATAGAATGTGTTCGACAACATTCATTGTTTAAAGGCTACACACAAACAAAACACAAACAAACAGAGAACTAAAAATGAGACATTTCTTCCTAGTAATTCAGTCTGTAATAAAATATTCGCCTGGTATAGCGCAGGATCAGGACCATGGACAAGGTGGATATATAGATCGACGGTTATGTGTGAGCAACCAAGCGAAGGTTAAAAAGGGGACTTGGGTGGATTGGGCTATAATCCCGTAATAATTTATAAATCACACATCGCTTCAAATGTCATGTCGCAGAAAGAAATCCCGGTTAAATCCAGCCCTACCATCTACCCGTGACGTGCTAATAGAGTTTCATATTTGTCGGCAAATCGATAAATGTCATCTATTTAAAGGGAAGTTTTAATCGAGCGATATTTGGGATCAGACATGGAAGGGGGTTTAAAGTTTGTAGCTACCTGCAAGGTGCTGGAGGGAGATATGCAGGATCCAGTAATGGAATATCGATCAAAGTGAGCGCAGGCATCCTCAATGGGACGATTTAAACAATTATCTGCCCTCCCTGCCCCTATGCCAATCACACTCTCAACTGCAGCAAGAGGCTCTTTGTGACTAGGGAAGGAAACACGGCCTTGGAAATTAGGGGAAGGTCGTATACAGATGAGTAAAAATTGGCAAATAAATAAATAAATTAATAAATAAATAAATAAATAAGCACGTCTAAAAACTAGACTCTTTCTCTACAACCACAAACCACTGTGCAGTACTTTTGGGTACCTTTTAACATTTTTACTTGAATAATTGTAATAAAAAAGTGCCCTGACATTGCATAAGCAGATATTCATCTTTAAACGGTAATGCAATTTCACCTTGATTGGAGTTTAAGGGTGTTGCACACAGATTAAACCATGCACCATTAAAAAAAAAAAAAAAAAAAGTATCGTGTTTTACCTGGATTATTACTGATAATTAACGACTCCGTTTGAGAAGGAGTCTCTCTGCCAGAGAGTGAACTGGACATGTTTCCAAACTCTGTGCTCCAGAAAGTCGTCTCGTTGTTCTCTGTGAAAAGTCCATCTAGCTTTTTACCTGTGAACTTGTGTGGGTCCAGAATGTCCATAATTGAAAAGGAAATTCTGCGACTAGTTGTTGTTTTCAGCGCGGGGTCCTGCAGTTCAAACATGTTAAGTCGGGCGCGCTGCCCAGAATGGGCAATTTGTCAGGAGAATGAGGACGTTAGAGATGTGCCTTGTTTATCCTCGCGCTCCTGACCCTTTGCTGTTTAACGTCGGAGATACACTGGTGCGGATGCGGCTCTTGACGGTGATTGGAGAGGTGTGAATATGTGTGCATGGAGAGATGTGTCCACTCTTGCTAGTGCGTTGGTGACTACTAAAGTGTGTGTGAATGGAGTGGTGTGCGAGCTCTTCCCGTCGTCTGTGTAGATGGAGAGGTGTGCGTCCACTTCGCGGAATGTATAGAAGGAAAGGGGCGCGCTCTTTACCGAGAGCCGCTTTCAAACAGACACGCGCGCTCTCAGGACACGTGACTGACAAGGTGACGTTTAGACGTTAAGCTGGTCTCTCTTAATTGGCTTAAACAAGCCGGCGCTTAAATTCCTACACATTTAAATCAATAAAATGCTCTGCTCCACAGGGAGGCTGGAGTGGCAGGTGGCAAGACGAGAGCACTGGACCGTTTAACCCCATCAATAGAAATTAAGTCTAATTCACAAGCTGTCTTCAGCACAGGTAAATAAAAGAATCCGAAAAAAGTGTTTGTCATAATGTGTTTTTCATAATGTTATTTATTTATTTATTTTATTTTGTGAACAAAATCCTGGTACAAATTTACAGGTAATTGCCACAGGCTTGGCTATTTCTACAAAATGGGAAAAATCACTACACACTCAGAAAATTGAGAACGTTTAAGGGTTCTGTATTTGTCCCTTAGAAGTAACCCCACATAGCATATTTATAAATAGTAGCATAATTCCCAGTTAGCAAATGTTCCAAACAGAACATTATTATCTAATGAGTAACCACTGAAGAGCAATTTTTCTAAAACTCATCTTTAATTTGTCTAATCAGCTATTCAGAAAATTATAACCATAAACATTTCGCTTCTCTTTTCACATATTAACATTTCAAACATCAAAATGTTTACACATAATAAAGCTTAACCTTTTTTTTTTTTAGAAATGAAATTAACCTTACTGAAGAATAACATACATTTCACATGTATGTGTATGTGCTTTCATATGGGATGAAACTAAAACACATGTACACAACGTGTTATGTAAAAAAAAAAGATATGTAAAGATAAATTAATTAGTAAAAAAAAGTCTTTTCTGTTAGGGGTTTCTGTCAGTAGGGGTCTATGTAAGAGAATACACACCTTTTTTTTGTTTAAGGTGACTGGATCTCCTACATGTGTTCAGGATTATTATGATCACTTTGCATTGCCATGTACTATCTGATCATAGTTTTGATCATATTTATAACGTAACTGTTGCTAGGACTCAGGCCACCTACATTGCGGATCAATGCGCTCAGCGGCTGTCCAACACTGATAAAAGAGCCCAATAATGCTTGGTCTCACTAAAGAGGGGTTTATCATTGAACCATTAAGTCATGTGACTGTACGATTAGGTAGTTCACTTACTACGCTTACTAAACACAATGTCTAAAATGTTGTCCTTTATATGGGTTTTTTATGGATGCTTTCACTCCATCGGATTTCAAGTAACAATGTTTAAGGTAACATAAAATCTTAGAAGCTAGAAATAGCTCTCTCTCTCTCTCTCTTTTTTTTTTTTAGATATATATGAAATATCTTAAAAATCCACTGGTCAATCCACCTGGATAATATAGTAGATATACTCAGTTCTATGTACTAGTACTAATGAAGGTTGTGGGTTTATAATCCCAGAACTGACAAAGATTACCCAAATAATTTTATGATTAAACTGTATTCCTCCTTCCAATTTGGCAAAAATGTCTGAAAATAATTATAAAATGAAATCAAATTAGTTTGTAGGCCATCCTGCAAATTCCTGCACAAAAGATTTTTTTCTGCCTTCTTTTTCAGTAGTAGGTGACCCACCATGTTTCTTGACTGCAACGGTCAAACATGAGCCAGTCTGTGTCCCCACTGAGCGTGCTGTTTGTCTTAATTAGCATATGTAAGACCAGTAACTGGGAACTCCATATGAATGAGCTCTTATTGATGGTTTACAACTTCCTCTCTGTGGCCCACACCGCACACACATTTGTTTACACAGGGCTAGGAAACAAAAGTGTGTCTCAGTAACAATTAGAATACAGGTATTGTTAGTACAAAAGTTGCAAGAGGAAAGTAGGCTTCCTAAAAAGAGCAGCAGCTGCTGGGAACAGTTATGTCCACAGAGCGATGCTCCAGGCAGCAGAGATCTGAAGAGATCACAGCCAGGGACCAAGGGTGCCTGTGGAGAGGGCACACTTATGGACAAAATCTCCCACTGTTTCTGCATTCCCACTTCCATAAAATCAGCAGCACACCAGGAAGACGTGCAGTCTGCTAAACATTGGATAATTTGTATAATGTGGAATTCACATCACTGGGTGGGTCCCTTCACAGACAGAGCTATTCCCTTTGTCAGCCCATGTCCCTTCTGTTCATGTCCAAATTAGGTTTGGACAAAGGAATAGAGGGTCCACCGTGTCTTTTGAAGTCTGAAATGTGAGAACAGGAAATCCTGAATGAGGTATTCTGGTGCGAATAAAAAGTACTGTAGACAGTAGATGCACTGAAGACTCCAACAGACAGCATAGAAAAACCCATTTCATGTTAAATGAGGCAGTTATACATCATCAATACAAAAAAGATTAAATTGTCTAAAAGCATCAATAAATTCATTTGCTTTGTGTGTTATAATATGAATGTTTAAATCAATGTCAAGAATGTCGAGATACTCTTTTGGCTCTCTACTACAAATGAAAAAATATTAGGGTGTTGAGGTGTGTACAAGGTCGCCTTCATTGCCCCATAATTGTCCTAGCACTGCTAGTTGTTCAGCATTGGCTCTAATGAGGGCTCTTCACTGCGTCCGGGATGGCTGAGCGCCTCTGCCAGATGCTGACATGGAGCAGATGTGGAAAGTCGGTGAGCAATTTGTTAAAGGGCTGCATCATTGCAGGAGAGGGTAATTACACCAAGAGACTCTGTCATTCCCTCACTAACAGATCACCACTCCAGCCTACACCCACCCACACACAAACAAATACACAGGTAAAGGTCAGTTCACCTACTCCAATATCTACTGTAAAAAGTTTTACAATTCCTCAGTCTCCAGTGGGAAGGTAATATTAAAATATCAAAATATTTGGACACTTTTATTTTGTAGAACAAAAAAATAATATTATTTTTCTTTAAAATATCTCTGCTAGCCTTCATGTGACACTTTAATTGTCAGTCCATTGAAGACACTGTAAAGGACTGATGGCTTCTGTCATACTATTCTTGTATATACTCATGGAGTGTATCATTCATTCATTCATCTTCTACCACTTATCCGAACTACCTCGGGTCACGGGGAGCCTGTGCCTATCTCAGGCGTCATTGGGCAACCTACCATGCATGTCTTTGGACCGGGGGAGGAAACCGGAGTACCCGGAGGAAACCCCCGAGGCACGGGGAGAACATGCAAACTCCACACACACAAGGCGGAGGCGGGAATCGAACCCCGACCCTGGAGGGATGAGGCGAACGTGCTAACCACTAAGCCACCGTCCTGTATGGAGTGTTATATGATGTTGGAGTGTATCAGATGTTTGCAATGTAGTTATGGAGAGAGGTACTGCATGTTTAGGACAGAGAATATTCAAATAACTACATTTTGAAGTGGACATACATACAAAGCCATACAAATCCAAATGTGCAAGCTGCAGTATCCTGTATAGGACCTTGCGATACAGATACAGGACTTAGGCAGATGCAAGCTTCTGTCTGTCACAGCTTGCATTAATTCTTCATTGTTCTCAGAAGGTCGTGTCATAATTCATTAACGCTTAACGAGTCCCTGTGGTGCCACCTGCATGCCTTCCCTCGATTGCCCGTTAAATTAGGAGTGACTCTCACACTCGCTGCTCTCAACAATGAAGATGTATTCTCCATGTAAAGGATAGGGTTATTAGTTACGTTGTTTAAATAGCCCACTTTAAAGCCAGGGGGAAGCTAACTTTATGAAGGGCAATTAAGCACTAACCATAATTGGTAATTCATCCTCTTTACAATTATACAATATAAATAATATGTCTGGGATTAATGGTTATGGGTGTTTAGCGGGAGCGAGGCATGGCGAAACTGGCCGAGCATGGCTGATTGAGAGAAAGGAAGCAAAGCCGGATTCATCTCTATTTAGGAACGAAACAGATTGTGTTTGTCCCTTTAACACACACCGCTTCACTCTCTGCTAACCTCTCCGCTCATCCTACTGTCCTTGGTATTCATGCTTCTAGTTATAAAAGTTCAGTACTCACAGATATCCTCTCAATTCATTTATGAGCATAATGTGTTCATGTGTACATCTTAAACATCAGGCATATTAACATCTTAAGAAAGTTATTTATCTTAGACCATATTATTCAGGAACCTTTAGTTACCAATAATTGCAGTGAATAGGGAAGATGTACAATAAATATGAGAGCAAGGAATATGGTTTGAAGATGGTTAAATTGTGTTTAAAGGTTTAAAGATGCTCTACCTTGTATGTGAAAAGTTAAAGAAGGGGTACGCCAGGGTTATACACCACTTAAACAGTAGAGTGTGTACCATCGGTCTGAAGCAGAAACCTTTACAAACAGACCTTTGCTCAGTATTATTAATTTGTCTTAGTAACTTATTACTAAGTAATTTTTTACTTATTACTAATTAATACTTTCTAAAACAACAGCTATAAGAATATGAGTAAGCTATTCTAGCCTGTTTTTTTTTAAATATAATAATCAAATATTTAGCATAGACATATTGCACTTTCCATGCATACTGTTTTCAGCTTATGTTATTTGTTATGTATATTTATCTCATCGGCTTATAATAAATCCAAAGCCTACAACTACACATCACACCTCCTCAGATATGTCTCTAATGACTTTAATGCCAAAGTGTCATCCATCCATCCTATTCATCAACCTTTCCTATTTCTTCATTATGGTCTCTGACATGTATATTGATTTCAAAAAAAGCTTTTATTTAATTGGAATTCATTTTTGATCTTTTCTAAAAGGTGTTCATTAATAGTTTCTTAGAGAAGTAACTATGCTACAGTAACTATGCTAACTTTGCTATCACAGTCAGTGTAGACAATCATTTTTGCTACTCCTGTAGCACTGGTCTCTAATGACTTCAGTGTAATTGCTACAGTGAAAGCTTGATCTGTGAAATCGCGCTAATCAATAAAGTCTTCATCGTCCACATCCCCTGTGACTTCCCCTCATTTCTATCCTAATTGCTCTTTTTCGTCTGACAAGGTTCTGTGCCGTGAGGAAGGTGTGTGTGTGTGTGTGTGTGTGTGTCCCTGTGTGATATGCTCCATTTTAACTCTATATCCCTCTTTGGCCCTAGGACTGCAAAGGACTGTACCGACACATTATTGACATATGGTGTTCAGTTGATGGTAGCACCGTATACCATGTCACATTTTTTAAGAACCATTTTGATCTTAATCTTTAGTTTCACATTGCAAAATGTGCAGAGGACTATTCCGCACAGGCTGTTCTGACTTAAATATACTCACAGTATCCTACTGAGATAGACCAGAAACCTCTTTGAATTTGAATTACAATTCTTTCAAGTTCTTTCTGTTTGCACTACATTGCCATTTGATGCATACAAGTAATATCATTGTATAGGCCTAATTAACTTAATTACAAGGACGTTATAATGGTGTAACAGGTGGAGCAGCGAAGCAGTGAGACATCACTACTAGGGTTCGATTCTGAGCTCAAGTTACTTTCTGTATGGAGTTTGGTATGTTCCTCATGTGTCTGTGCAGGTTTCCAGTGTCCTGAAAAAACATGATGGTAGGCAGACTGACTACATTAAATTTCCCCTTCGTGTGAATGTGTGTGTGGTGTGCGATGGACTGGCATCACATCCCAGGTTAATCATCTACCCAGTGCCAAGTGTTAATTGGATAGTGTTCTGGATCTATTAAAACCCTGAACACGACAAAGCACTTACTGAAAATAAACAATTAAATTAATGCCTTGTTAAAATATTTTAAATTATTATTCTATAAACACAATTCCATTTGCACTCTGGACTTGGAAATTTAGAAGTAGTGATTATGACAATGAGACACCATAATCCTGATCACCTTGCTTTTGAACCTTAGGTTTTCACAACTCTTGTTGTATGATCTGGCATGCAGAGATTTATGGGCCAATTAAGCTTCAGAGAGAGATGACCATCAACAACCTGTGTTCCACCCCCATCTACCTTTGGGGTTGACCTCTGGGATTTTTCTAGCAAGGAGAACAGACTCACCTCACTGTGTAGACTCCCAGTGTGTGTGTATTTGTGTGTGTATTATGTGGTGCTAAATGGCAGCTTGTGTAGTGATGCTTGCACAACCCATCCTGTCACTCTGGGGGCTATGGAATTGACCATCCATTTCCCCTGAGAATGAACACAATGCTGATTTATTACCAGTAAAGGGCAATGATCTCTAAAGGAGGGCAAATTAGTCCCTGGTTTTGTGCATGTGTGTGTGCCTGTGTGTGTACATGTACTTATGAGCTTGATGTTGAGGCACTGAAGGTCAAAGACAGAGAAATTCTCTCTTTCCCCTGCTGTCTCTCACACTCTGTCCATGTGTGTGGATGTGCTGAAAATAAATGAGACCAAAATTAAATGAACCAGATGGAGGTAGTCTAAGACCAAAATATTAGACCACATTAGGCTATTTAATATCACAAATCTTTGCAAAATATAGTACCAATTCTTTGAAAAATTACGTCCAATGATGCCGGGCCATTTTTCCGACAATTCTGATGGTCTCTGACTTATAGCCCCATATAATTCACGGCCATTCTCCAGCAAGAACAACTCATCCTCAGTATTACAAGCAATACATCTCAAGGGAGTGATTTTTATCGACATTTCCCATTACCGACTCTTCAGGTTTATAGAGTCCGTCATAAATATCCTCTCCAGTTCAAAATTGGGATGGTTCTGTGTAGGATGAAGAGATCAATTGTCAGATGTGTTGAGTTAGGTGTCACACAGAGCTAGTGGGTCAGACAGACTATATAATAAGCTCACCAACTTTCTGAAGGAGACTTAGATGGCACTGCATTAAGACAGAGGTCTAAATGCAGACCGTATTATGAAATAAAGATTCAGCATGGATTGCTTACAGGCTTGCTCAGAAAAGCTACAAAATATGTCGAGATGGTTAAATGTTGTTTTCAAACTGATATGAGCTTGTAGATGAATGTAGATTGTATGACAATAAGAAAATCTTCATTGATCAATTTGGACAAGTAATAAGAAAGCTGGAAAATAACTTACTAGCTGGCAAATGAGCTACCATTTTGTTTTAGCAGATTGTCAGATGTCTGTGTATGTGTATGTCTATCTGATAAACACGTACTATGCGGCGTAATAGATAGATAGACAGACAGACAGACAGACAGACAGATAGATAGATAGATAGATAGATAGATAGATAGATAGATAGATAGATAGACAGCTTTATTGTCATTGCATGGTACAGGTACACAGCAACGAAATGCAGTTTGGTGTCTACTAGAAGTGCAAAGAGTAGCAATTGTGCAAATAGACAAGTGCAGATAAATATGTAGCATGTGTACAGTATGTAATATAAATAGATATATATGTAAACACATGTACAGCATGTAATATATGTACAGTGAATAAATAGAAAGGCTATAGCAGTGCAGAGATGTGTGGACATTGTTGAAAATTACAAGTAAATAGTTCTGAGGCTTTGTCATTAAAGGAACAACAAGTAGAAGGTTATAAGGTTATGACATTAAATGGTTATGACATTGTGGCATAAGCCGAGTAAACAAGTCCACTAAATAAATATATATATACATGAATGTAAAATAATCTGAAGACTTGACTAAAATGTGCAGTGACTGAAAGCTTCATATGTTCAATTTGGTACACTGAATAAACCGTGATGGAGAAGCACGTGTGTGTTTACATTTCAGTGTAGAATCATTTACATTAGGTTCCGTCACTGTTCCAGATGAATAGACTGTGTTAGTCTATTAGACGCAGTAAATGTTTTCATCTCTGTATTTTTGTAGATCTTACCTCACGCGTTATCGCTTTAAACACCTTCCCACCTTCCCACTTTCCCAGCAATGAATCTACAATCACATTCCCAGACACACGAGCACTCTACTGAGTAACGGCGTTCCCGTAAGTTCCACAGCCAGCCAATCAGCATGCGGTTTGAATGCATAGCTAAGAAAAGCGTTCAATAACACAGGCCGATCTTCAGGAAGTGCACCGTGCAGGTTTGCGTTGCCAGGAGAGGAGAAGCGAGCTAGAGGCTGCCGCAGAGCTCGATACCGCTTTATTTCTCCCGTCTGAAATCCGGCATAATTACACATTTCTAAAGGAGTTTTCATGCTTTTGCGACAACAAGGACATAATACAGGTAACAGCCTTCTTATTGCGTCTCGTCCCCTCAGAGCAAAGCGCTGGTTAGCCTGAAGTCTCCTCCTGCTTTAGCTCGCTGTGTGTGTGCTACAGATGCACCTAAATATTATTATTATTATTATTATTATTACTAGACCATTATTTCTGCTTTAGTCTCCTCACATAAAAAAATGAAACAGTAATAATGCTGTTAACTGTACCGTCGAGACAGCTTTTGGTGTCTTAATTAAACCATATGTTCCAGTCTACAGCAATATAAATAACATTCCCTCATATGCTTCCCTCGTGTAAACCCTTGAGCTACACATATAGGTGTAGTTGTATATATGCACATATAACTTACACTGTAGTTGAAGGTGTAAGTTGTTGTAATCGTTTTCTGTTTGTGTGAATTTGTGTTGTCAGGGTGGTCGAGGTATGACACTGACCAGGGGCTCCTTCACTTACTCAACTGGAGAAGAGTACAGTGGTGAATGGAAGGAAGGCAAGTTTCATCTACAGTATAGTTCCTGCTTCATTATGAAACTCAGCTCCTGCTGTTCCAGACTATTTGCTTTCGACTCTGATCGCTTGACATGTTAGATTTTTTCTGTGGCACGTTCAGGATTACTGTCAGCTTTAGCGTGTGTAGGATACAGTGGCTTCTATACAATATTAAATCTTACATTTTCAGGAAACACATTTTGTAATGTTTTGTAAATCATGGGTATGTTTTGTCTATTTATGCAACATAGGATCCACTGTTCATAGACTTGCCAAACAGCCGAATGTTAGATGCCACCGTATGACTCAATCCCTCAAGATATCCCTCTGACCGCATTTAAAAGCTTTCAGTATATTATAGTCAGTGAGCTGCGGTAACGTATCGAGTGATGATGGTAGCTTGGAAAAAGAGGCCTGCTGAAAGGAGAACCTGAATTATTCATACCGTGCGATTGTAAAATGGAAAAAGCACTGCCCAACATCTAAAACATTTGATTACAATTTGTATTACCTCAGATATCCAAATTGAAATATAAAGTTTTGCATAACGTGTCCTGTTCAGGAAGGAGACATGGAGTAGGGCAGCTGAAGTTCTCTGACGGCACTTGTTACAAGGGTCACTTCGAGAACGGCCTGTTTCATGGCTCTGGGATCTTAATGTTCCCTGATGGATCCAGGTATGAGATTATGTAATCAGATTGCAGTGACATTTAAACATTTGTCAAACTAATAATTTACTGTAAATGTGGAAACCTGATACTTATTGAACAGGCATGCTTTATGAGATTTTAAAGGCTGTTGTATGTTTTAATGCGTACAATACAAATCAATCTGCCGCTGTTCAATTTAAGGTATGAAGGTGAATTTGCCCAAGGAAAATTCCAAGGTGTTGGAGTTTTTAGCAGATTTGATGGTATGAAGTTTGAAGGAGAATTCAAAAATGGTCGTGTGGAAGGACATGGTAACTACGTTTTTTTTCTTTACTGTTCTGATTTAGTCATGAATTTGACTGTTCACCTGGGACTGTAAATACTTAGAAGAACTTAAAAGAGCAGTGGGTGGAAAATGAAAATAAAATTACATAAATGAAATAAAAGATGTGCCTGATCTGCCTAAGCTAAGAGTTAGTTGTTATAAATGAGACCCTTGTAATTTTTTCATCCATGGATTTAGCATTATAATCATCCTATACAATAAACACATTGGACTTGCAGTACACCAGTAGCCCCAGCAGGTCCTACCCAGGAATTTCAGCCATTTACAATATTACATTGTTTTACCATTAATGGTCTTTTTTTTGCAGAACATTTATAATTGAGAATAAATAAGGATATTGACTGTTTTTTGGCATCTTTTGCAGGCTTACTGACATTTCCGGATGGTTCCCATGGTATTCCACGGAATGAGGGGGTCTTTTCTGACAACAAGCTACTGAAGCGGGAGAAGAGCCAGGCGGTGGTGCAGAGGGCCCGGAGCTCAGCCTGCACTGCACGCAGTCTCTCTGTATGATCAACACACAAATGATCTGATAATCACCATGCTGCTGCTCTCAGATCAGCTTCTCAAACTCCACTCCTACTGCAGAGGTAAACATAGAGAACTGAGGATCTGCACATAGAGCTCTTTTTCATGTGGGCGTTGAAGCAGACCCTCAGGAGTGGATAACAGGGTTTCTTTTCCCTCTGTCTCCTTTTTTTCAGTGCTGGTCTGCATCTGATGCCTCTAGCTTAGAATATATTAATATATATGTATGTATGTATGTATATATAAACTGTGTGCAAAATTTATTATTAATGCATCAGTGTGAACTATTTCATCTTGAATAATGGAGAAACCAAAGTCACCATCTACAACATGGGGCTATTGAGTGTTGGAAATGAGGAGTTTGTGTGTAACAGTGAGATTATTTGCCTTTGTGAGACTGATTGTGCATCTTCTTTATTATTTATCTATTTATTTAACATGATATTTAAATGTTATTTCAGGCACTTTTTATTTAGGTAGAAACAATCTGACTTGAATATAAATTCACTTAAATGTATATGAAAATGTAATATTTGTATATACCTCATAAAAAAAAAGACACTGGATATCCAGTATTGATGTTCGAGTTCATTCTAAGCCTATACATGCAGTGGACATATTTTGAGTACAAAGCCAGTGATGTGCTCTTAATTAAAATCAGGCAGTCTGGACAATGAAGAGCGCCACACAGGTGATCCTCCTGGCTGTGTGCGTTCTAACCAGTATGTTTTATTTTTCTTCATGCACTTTGTGTAATATGTTCTGATACATGTGAGGCTCGAAAGTTGAAGTCAGGCTAGACTGACTAATTATGGTACCTGCACTGTAAAAGCATGTATTTGATCTTTTTTTTTATTCCAAATGGTTATGAGGAGGACTGGAAACGCTTCATCTCTATCTTCATAATAGTATTCATTCAGTAATGGTGTGCGTCTTCTAAGGACAACATAACCATGGATGTGGCTGTAGTCCATTGATCTGTATGTCAGAGGAGTATTCTACTTGTCACTCAGTTTGTGTAATGATTCTATTTTTATCATCCACGTAATGACTGCCGGATATTGAGTAAACGGATCCGAAACCCGCGGTTAGGCAGGGGGAGGAACAAAAACTAGATATTAAAAATAGTGATGGACACTATCTTCTCTGCCTTAAGGGAAACTACACCTATTCTTAATACCGACAAGGTATTAGTGTTATGGCTTTACACTGATATAGTAGATGCCTAAATATTAACTATACAGCTGAAAAAAATATAACTGATACACAACACAATTTTAAATAATACATTTCTTGTTTTTTTTTTGTTTGTTTAGCTAACTGTAGTTACACTGTTTTACCATGTGCAATGTTTTCAAAAAGAGCTGTACAAACTTAATTTGTCTATTTTCCGATACCAAAATGTGTACTAACTTCAGTATTTGCTTGAAAAGTTTGGAAAGAATGAAAATGCAGAAAATCTGTTTTTCTTTAAGAAAAAAAAGGAATTAAAAAGTTTCTAAGTGACTTTTATTTGTTGAATCACTCTCTGCAACATTAAACATCAACGCCTGACTTTTCATTTGTACAAAAATCACATGCCCTGCGATACATGCAACTAGGCGTTTTTTTTTTTTTATTATATCACAAAAGTTATTTGCAAGATTAGTTTTTGCCACCACAGCAAATGATCAACAGATGCTTTGTTTCACAAATTGCCAGTCTAGAAGAGTAATTTATAGAGAAAACACATTTCTGTCTAACACTGAGGACTGGACAGGGTTTATTTCACAAAACGGCGCCCTCTAGTGTGCATACTGGCAGTTAGCGTACAGAATCAGAATTAAATAATTACTTCCAGATTTTTTAAGTGTACCAGCTAGATGATCATTTGAAATATAAAGATATTTAAATAGATTTTATTTATATATTGTTTTATGGCATGTCTTACAGTGCAGATAATCTAGTCTGTGAATAGGTCAAAGGAATGACGCTGGTAAACGGCCTTCTTTGCTTCTCCAACAATTATTTAAAACACAAAAGAATATGCATAACAATCAAAGTCATTGTTAATCTTTTAAAAACACGTGGATATGCGAAATGAAAATGAAGGCAATTCCTGGTCTGCTTAAAACATCAGTGCTTGAACAAATGGTGGTAGAAATCAATCTCTCACCATGGACAAAGTGCCAGATACGTAGAGGTCAGATGTAAGCAGAGCCAAACACAGAAATTTCCAGTCTCATGAAGCCTCTACAGTGTGTGGGTGTATGTGTTAATATGTATGTAAGGTTTACAAAAAAATCTCACATTGATTTCCTTAACTCAACATGTTAAGGGTTTAAAGATGATGGAGCAACAGGTTTCTTTATTTAAGTTTTAATTACATTATTACAAAGCATGATATTGCTGATCCATGTGACTGGCAAGGGTACAGTATATCCATTTCAGTTGTACAAAAGGGTAACCCGCTGATAGTAACCGGAAACTATGCACTAATGCCTCATCACAAAGCCTACTGTTAAGTCAGGGACAAAACAGAAATCCTAACCCTGCTTTCTTCATTGTCCCTAGAACATAGCAGCGCATTTGTGCTTTAATGCAGTTAACATTAATGTGGGTAAATATGTCTCTGCATACATAACATCATTTCAATCACAATGTCAACAGAAGATGAACTGCACATAAGTTAATAGTGTTGGTTACTGTTTTACCATGGCAAGTTCAACTCAATAATGTGGCTTTGCTAAAATGCTTGAAAGAATATATTGAATTTTTTTTTTTGGATAATTAAAACAAATTCAGTTAAATGAAAACATAAAAATCCTGAGATAGTTTATTCAAACAAATACTCAGTAAGCTGCTGTAATAGAGGTGATTTATATCAATCTAAATCTAATCTGTTGTATTCATATCTGTATTATATGGCTGTAGGTTGGAAACGAAACAAATTGATCATTTAAATTAAGCTAAAATGACGCTAAGCTAAAATACACAGCAATGCAAAAATTTCTATACAAACCCCATGTGTATTGTACAGATAAAATTCAATCAATAATTCTAATCCAGTGAAAGGGAGCATAAATCTTTTCATGTGAGCCCTCAACTGTGCTTTATGAAATGAAATACTATTTCATCTGGTCCAGTTTCTCCAGCATCTCCTTAGTGTCACACTGCCACATCTTCACCTGCTCCCTCGCTGTAACACCCTCCTGAAAACATGGATTTCCACTCTATTATACACTGTATGGCCAAAAGTATTGGACATCATATTCAAGTCACCAGTTTGCTGTTAAAATAGCCTCCATTCTTCTGGGAAGGCTTTAGTGATGATAGGTACTGAGGTTGGGCAGGAAAGTCCATGTTCTAGTCACGTTCCAGTTCATCCTACATGTTGGTGGGCTCTGTGCAGGCTACTCAAATTCTTCCAACACCCAATTCTTAATACTTCATGTCTTCATGGATCTCACTTTGTGCACAGGGGCATCTTCTAAACTAGAGAAGACAACTAAATGTTTCCAAATTAGGTGGCAGCAGTTTTTGGTGAATAAACCACACATGGAGTTGATATTCTGATGTCCACAAACCTTTGGCCATATAGTGTATCTAAAAATTATTTGACCTTTTTCCTATGAATATAAGACAAAACACATTCGATTCCCTGCACTTTCAGAGCTCTGCAATACTTACAGCATTCTTAATCGTCATGTCTGCTCCAGCCAGTATTAGCACCTTGGCTATTTTGTATCGGTTCAGTCGGACAGCATCATGCAATGCAGTGTCACCCTCCTTAAAACAAATTGAGTCATGGTAATGATATGGACTATATGAGTTTCACACAATTATTACATTTATTAATATGTTCTATTTGCTTGAAAGCTTGTAGTTCATACCCAGTCTTTGGCATTAATCTGGACACCACTGGATATAAGATGCTCCACGACTTCCCAATGGCCTGTTCTGGTAGCCACATGTAAAGGAGTGCTCAAAAGCTGTGGGCATCAGAAACCATGCACTGATGTATAACGAATACTTTCATTAAGCATTCACAATAATTCATTAATACGCAATATGTCCAAAGGTTTGCACCTGACCATCACACCCATAAGTGCTTTTTGAGTGAAGTCACGCATGGGCATGATGGACGTTTGTCTAGACATTTTTGGTCATACAATGAATCTCAATACTTTAAAGTTTTTTTACTTTGTCTTTGACGTTTAAGTCAGCGCCTCTGCACTGCAGGAGTTTAAGAGCAGCTACACGTCCACCCCGGCAGGCCCAGTGCACAGCCGTACAAGCCAACTGAGTAAATAACCAAAAATATAGAATTCATTACTGTGCCATAAATAAAAGAAAACTCAAGTGAATGCTGACTGCTATCTATCTGCTTTCTCACCCGGTCACGGAAGTCAATGTTTGCTCCCTTATCCAGTAATCTCTCCACAATCTTAACATGACCCTCAAAGGCAGCCATGTGAAGTGCTGATTTTCTGAACTAAACATTATTATTATTATTATTATTATTATTATTATTAGTAGTAGTAGTAGTAGTAGTAGTAGTAGTAGTATCAATAATATTAATAATATAAATATATAATATAAAATGATATAATCATCATCATCATCATCATCATCATCATCATCATCATCATTAGAATTGTTTTTTTTTTTTCAGTAGATAAAAAAACATTTATTGAAATGTAAATGTAACATTCTTCAGAAATACCTCATCAGCTGTGTTTGGGTCTCCTCCGACTTCTAAAAACTTATCAACAACTTTGACGTTTCCATTTATGGCTGCCTTTAAGAAGTTTTCACAATCCACAGGACACTATATGATACAAAGCAATGATAAATGAAACTATGTAATAACTCAAATAAACATGTTTGTAATACCTTATTACATAAATATTGCTTAGGTTACTGGATTTTGATGCTTTATTATTTGTCTTTTTCCTCAAACAGAACTAAGTATTATTCTTAGCACTACCCAGATCCACTATCTTATACGGAAGATAAGATCACCCGCTCGTTCACCTGATGATGTCACTGCTCATATCACTGAAATACAACTATGTTGTCGATATACATAAAGTGTTGCTGTAATGTAGGACGTATGACCAATGCCAAGCTTGAAGCTTATAAAACCATGATATACCAAGGTGCTGGCTTTGGACTATAGTGGTTATACTGCGGAGTGACTAAATCTGACCATTTGAGAGTTCTGAACCTACATTACTAACAACTCCACAATGATCTCGTTCTACTGATATGATAAATCACAATTTGAAAGTATAGTTTTTTCCCTCCCTTCCAAAACTAGAAAACTTTTTCTTTTTTTCTTTTCAATTTCTTTAAACGGATAGGCAAAGCAAATCTTAAAATTGCTTACCTGAATATTTGCAATACTCTGATTGAGTGTTTCATCACTCATCTGTTTTTGAGCTTTACTTTCATCCACAATCAAAATTCCCAGCTTCCGTGCACGTGTCCTATGTTTCTGAAAACAATGAGGTTCGTACAGGTTCAAATGAGGCAAAAGCAAGATAAATTCAGTTGCGTGTAGCTTTTAATAAAATTTTATGTTTCTGTAAGGAATTAATTGCTAATTTGGTCATTGAAATAGAAAAGAAGGATTAAAAAATTAAATATTGTATATAGGACCTCATAAACATTTGAATATAAACAAGTTCTTCTGGAATATTTAAATGTGTGGGTTTTTTTGTGTGTTTGTTTGTTTAATACATTCAGTGTATCAACTTATCTGTAAAATAAAAAGTGCAGTGTTATAAAGTGCTATATCAAAGTTATATCGACAATTTTCATGAGCAATCCCACAGATGAAGTGAATCTGCTAGCAAGACTTAATGTAATATTTTGGTAATAATGCTAATTTTGCTTTATTTATAATAATTTCTATCTGCATAGAAAATTTGATGTACAACATATGAATTGTAATAATTCTATATAACTTATTAGTTGTGAATGTGTAAATTTAATATCTGTATAATATCCCATAAATAAAGTACAATATTGTATACCTGCTCTTGTTGGTTCAGCTCAGCTTTTTGGTCCACTATCGTCGTGGCCCACAGGATATCCTTATCCATCCTGTTCAAATTAATCAATATAGATATAACAATATTATTCCAGTTAGAAACAAGTAAAATTGCCTTTAGATTGATGATACTGAATTATGAATTAGAATATGAGGAGTAACTGACACCTATAAATAACCACTCTATTGAATGTGCTCAGTGAGAAAGGCCTTTAGAGAATGGAAGGCAGTATGGGAGCTCTTATACCCCATAGCAGGCATGCAAAGCCTACTGCTTTGTGTGACAGGTGTGGTCAGGAGCTGGACTCCACACTGACACATGACACATCATAGACCAGGACCATCAACTTGCTTGCACTGTGTTCTTCCACTCAAATGTTTTTGTTTTTTTTTATATTATGGATCTGCTCAATAAACAAGCTGTTTTGGGGATTATGTTATTTAGAATTATTTCACTGGTGTCAAGTGATAGCTTATAAGTACTTACTACTGTCATTACACATAATGACGCATCACTTACCAAGCATTCAGGGCCATTGTTTCTCTCATGCTTATAAAATGCAGAAGGATGTTTGCATATATGAAAAGTAATAAGAGTGGTTGTTTATTAATCCAGTACCTCACCACACAATCTGTCATTCCTCTTACAATGTAAGCTCAGAGGTAAATGGTTTAACTAGATGAGAAAAGTCAGGGATCACTCATCACTGTGCTTTTAGTTAACTTTACTAGGGGATACGTGTTCAAATGTGACAATAAAAAGATTGCAGAAACTGTGTTTTTAATTCAAATTGATTTAAGCTGTGAATGAGAATCCTTGACAGATGTTAAACATCTGCTTAAAGGATACAAAAAATGTGTTTATATAATACGCATATTTTAACATATGGAAATGGTACATATTAGATATAGACGAGAAAAGTTGTCTTTTGGATAGTACTGTTTTTTGTATAGAAGGGTCCTCAGTGGCAGGTGAATCATTAACCGTGGCAGTGAAGATCAGTCCAAGATAAACACTCACAAAACTGCTGTTTTGTAAAAGCTGCCACTGATCTCTATTTTACTCAAAACTGACTGCTCTTTTAGGCCAAGAATCACATCTGAAAAACAAAGTAAGTGTGCAACCATTTTTGGAAATTGCTGTTGTTATTGACTTTCTGATTTTACAGTGGAGGCTTGTGTTATACTAATTACAGGAAGAATGCTCAGGAAGTGTTAATAGACGCTCGGGACCCCATGGTGGCTTAATGGTGACTTTAAAGCACATGAGCATGAAGGAGTATGAGGAGACTGGTGCTCCACTGCTGGGTGAAGAAAACAGCACAGAAAACCCAGGCATTAGAAACAGAAGGGAGTCCAGAGAATTCTTCCTTGCACAGTGAGTTCAGACAAAATAGAAAACAAGAAAATCTAGTGATTTGCATGAATTAGAGGAAGCATCTTTTGAATTCTTTTATTTTTTATTTTTATATACTGTATATATAAGAGTATATTCGTTAATGGAATATAGCAATGTCAATTCTTTCTCTGTGAAGGTGGAAAAACCTTGGCCTGAGTGTTGTTCTGCTCCTGAGCTGTTATTCAGCAATCCTTGTCCCTGCTTATTTGCCTACTAAACAACTGACCTGGACTGAAAGCTCCACAGAAGAATATATGGTATATACATTTAATTTCGCATTGTCTTGCCTATAATATGGGTTCAGAAATGGAAAGATTGTGCAGTAGTGTTGCTGCCTCACAGTGCCAGGGATTCAAGCTCAAAGTGAATTCTTTATCAGACTATGACGAGTTTGGTATGCTCTCCCTTTATCTGTTTGGGTTTCCTCCAGGTTCTCTGGATTCCTCCCACTTCTCAAAAAAAAAACATGCCATGGGGTAATTGCCGTAGATCCATTTACTCTACTTGTGAATGATTATGTGAAAGTTTATGTGTGCATGGTGACCGGTGATGGAATGGTAATCCATCATCACCTTGACCGTTGTAAATGTAATCTTCCTCTAGGCGATACTGAATGACTCGGCAGCTCTGCTGTCTCGGCCGTGTATAAGCGGCCTGGCTAAGGCAAAGCTGCAGAAAGTGCTGAATCTCCACAGCCTGCTTCAGATTCCTGCATTCCTCCAGAATGGGACTGGACACTGGGAACAGACACCTCCACTTGGTCTTCTAGGTAGTGAGGGTACGTTGGCACAAGCACTTACAGTCCTGCCTCTCTCTGGACTGCCCTCTGTTCCCGACCGTTGCAGGAGATGTATGGTGGTTGGGAGTGGAGGAATCTTACATGGCAAACATCTTGGAGTCCATATTGATAAATATGATGTCATTATAAGGTTAGTTTATATACTGTCTATATATTGTGTATACCTAATATATATATATTATATATATATATATATATATATATATATATATATATATATATATATATATATACAGTGAGGAAAATAAGTATTTGAACACCCTGCTATTTTTCAAGTTCTCCCACTTAGAAATCATGGAGGGGTCTGAAATTGTCATCGTAGGTGCATGTCCACTGTGAGAGACATAATCTAAAAAAAAAAATCCAGAAATCACAATATATGATTTTTTAACTATTTATTTGTATGATACAGATGCAAATAAGTATTTGAACACCTGTCTATCAGCTAGAATTCTGACCCTCAAAGACCTGTTAGTCTGCCTTTAAAATGTCCACCTCCGCTCCATTTATTATCCTAAATTAGATGCACCTGTTTGAGGTCGTTAGCTGCATAAAGACACCTGTCCACCCCATACAATCAGTAAGAATCCACTTATCCACTACTAACATGGCCAAGACCAAAGAGCTGTCCAAAGACACTAGAGACAAAATTGTACATCTCCACAAGGCTGGAAAGGGCTACGGGGAAATTGCCAAGCAGCTTGGTGAAAAAAGGTCCACTGTTGGAGCAATCATTAGAAAATGGAAAAAGCTAAACATGACTGTCAATCTCCCTCGGACTGGGGCTCCATGCAAGATCTCACCTCGTGGGGTCTCAATGATCCTAAGAAAGGTGAGAAATCAGCCCAGAACTACACAGGAGGAGCTGGTCAATGACCTGAAAAGAGCTGGGACCACCGTTTCCAAGGTTACTGTTGGTAATACACTAAGACGTCATGGTTTGAAATCATGCATGGCACGGAAGGTTCCCCTGCTTAAACCAGCACATGTCCAGGCCTGTCTTAAGTTTGCCAATGACCATTTGGATGATCCAGAGGAGTCATGGGAGAAAGTCATGTGGTCAGATGAGACCAAAATAGAACTTTTTGGTCATAATTCCACTAAACGTGTTTGGAGGAAAAAGAATGATGAGTACCATCCCAAGAACACCATCCCTACTGTGAAGCATGGGGGTGGTAGCATCATGCTTTGGGGGTGTTTTTTTGCACATGGGACAGGGCAACTGCACTGTATTAAGGAGAGGATGACCAGGGCCATGTATTGCGAGATTTTGGGGAAAACCTCCTTCCCTCAGTTAGAGCATTGAAGATGGGTCGAGGCTGCATCTTCCAACATGACAATGACCTGAAGCACACAGCCAGGATAACCAAGGAGTGGCTCTGTAAGAAGGTTCTGGCATGGCCTAGCCAGTCTCCAGACCTAAACCCAATAGAGAATCTTTGGAGGGAGCTCAAACTCCGTGTTTCTCAGCGACAGGTCAGAAATCTGACTGATCTATGTGGAGGAGTGGGCCAAAATCCCTCCTGCAGTGTGTGCAAAAACTACCTGGTGAAAAACTACAGAAAACGTTTGACCTCTGTAATTGCAAACAAAGGCTACTGTACCAAATATTAACATTGATTTTCTCAGGTGTTCAAATACTTATTTGCAGCTGTATCATACAAATCATTCATTCATCATTCATCTTCTACCGCTTATCCGAACTACCTCGGGTCACGGGGAGCCTGTGCCTATCTCAGGCGTCATCGGGCATCAAGGCAGGATACACCCTGGACGGAGTGCCAACCCATCACAGGGCACACACACTCTCATTCACTCACGCAATCACACACTAGGGACAATTTTCCAGAGATGCCAATCAACCTACCATGCATGTCTTTGGACCGGGGGAGGAAACCGGAGTACCCGGAGGAAACCCCCGAGGCACGGGGAGAACATGCAAACTCCACACACACAAGGTGGAGGCGGGAATCGAACCCCGACCCTGGAGGTGTGAGGCGAACGTGCTAACCACTAAGCCACCGTGCCCCCCGTATCATACAAATAAATAGTTAAAAAATCATACATTGTGATTTCTGGATTTTTTTTTTTAGATTATGTCTCTCACAGTGGACATGCACCTACGATGACAATTTCAGACCCCTCCATGATTTCTAAGTGGGAGAACTTGCAAAATAGCAGGGTGTGCAAATACTTATTTTCCTCACTGTATATATATATGTATATATATATATATATATATATATATATATATATATATCACTCTGATATAGCACTCTGATGTATATATATATATATATATATATATATATATATATATATATATATATATATATATTTATATATATATATATTTATATATATATATATATATATATATATATATATATATATATATATATATATGATAAGAATGATGCTAGAAGTTAGATTTTAACACTTTCAGAATGAACGATGCACCAGTGTTTGGATTTGAGGAAGACGCAGGCTCAAGAACCACAATTCGACTGATATATCCTGAAGCAGCATCTTTCTTGGCACAAGAATATCAGAATACAGCTATAGTAGCTTTAGTTGTATTCAAGAAACTGGATTTAGAGTGGTTGACCTCTATTGTAACGAAAAAACCTTTGGTGAGCATCATGGGTTCTTATTCTTCCAGTCTGTCTTACAATATATCAAAATGTAATTGAAAGAAATAGAAAAAAAAAACAAAATTAAATGAAAATTGATCCCTTTCTCCAGAGCTGGTGGTCTAAACTGTGGTTCTGGAGAGAAGTTGTAAATGATATTCCACTTCAGCCAAGAAACTTCCGCATCTTAAATCCTGAAATACTCAGCCGGACATGGCATGTGCTGCAAACCTATGGAAAACATGAACGCAAGGTATGCTTAGATATTTGCTTATAAATATTTAACAATATTTCCCATCAGAAATATATAATAGTTTTCTGTCTTATTCATATCTGTAAATTGGTTGGACATACAGTATGTCTGTCTGGATATATTGATATTTCTTGTATTATTATAATATGTGTGTTTACTTTTAAGCTAGAGAAGCAGGTGTACACTCATGTGTGCTTCGTGTTCTGTTGTAGACGGTGCCTACATTAGGCTTCACTGGTGTGGTGTTAGCATTACAGCTGTGTGATGAAGTTAGCCTGGCAGGTTTTGGCTATGACTTCAAACATCCTGGATCAATGCTCCATTACTACGGGACTGTGCGCATGAACCAAATGATGGCACAAGTAGTGCATGATGTGAGCTCAGAACGTAGTTTACTGCATGACCTTGTTGAGTCTGGAGTCGTGTATGATGTCACAGGTGCAGTGTAATTAACAGTAGACCTCATATATCAAAATGAATAGAAATGTATTTATTAATAAACTGTTCAAAGAAGCACGTACACAAGAAATTTGTTATTCATGAAAATGGTGTTAGTGTTGATCGTGTTAGAAAATCACGTTAGTCATATGAAAGCTCCATGGAATGCAAATGTTATACACTGAAACAGTGGCTGAGCTCCATTACTTGACAATTTTATTTGTTTGTTTTTGTTTTGTTGGTGTTACTACATTTGATTAGCCTAAGCATATTAGGTGACTTATGTGTGATTCACTTTTATCAACATCTGCGCATGAATGCAAAGAAAATTTGCATTAAAAAAACTTTGGTATGGTCTATGAAACCACTTTTACTTCACAATTAAAATTAGAAACATTTAGAATAAGTAAGTGGCTCAGTGTTTGTACGTTGAACTTGAACTGAATTGAACATAGTTGCTTCAGATCTTTTGTAACTAAAGATTGTGTGAGATTTAGTCATTTCAGCAAAAAGGTGAAAGCAACCAAAGCACTCCAGGTACAATGTCCAAAAAAAATCAAGTAAAAAATTAACAAGACATTACGATGATCCTCTATTGCAGTCGTTCACGAACACTTACCCCAGCAAGCAGCTTTTACATGGATAAGAGATACAGAATTGTTCTTATATTACAGCTTACCCCTGAAGCTAGCATAGAGATGCCACATATTTTATTCATATGTAAGGACATCCATACTACATAAAGTCATACTATTTTTTTTTTTTATTTGCCTGAAGTGGATTTTTATAAATTGACAAAATTCCAAACTACTACGTAGAGACAGTTTATGACATTTGTTAGCTGCTCCTTTTGGCACAAGTTTGGTTCAGAAAATGACAAAAGACTCATAATATACACATACTGCAATACCACATTACCTAAATCAATTTATTTAAATAAACACTGATTCTTTAAACCATACTGTGAAAAATATGTAAAAATACATAGTTACATACAGTTCAATTTATTTTTAATAAATATGCACTGCTTTCAAATATGAATTTCCATGACAATATTATGAGTTATTAGAAAAGAAGAAAATATTTATATAGCAGGTTATAATTAAGTATTCAAGGCAATATAGTCATTTCCTTATTTTTTAAAACAACATACCTCAATGTTACTGCTAGTACATGTATAAATCTAAAATTAAGTCTGGGATTTTCCGTTACAATCCTGGAATTAGAATTAGATGTATACAGTATATGTGGTCAAGAGTTTTAACCAGAAACCAGATGAACAGATTTGTATGACCAAATAATTTAAAGCGTATTAGAAGTTATTCTACAGTATAATAGCAGATGTTATTATGAGATGGTTTTTCGATAAAAATTCAATAATATTAAACATTGTGTTTAGTCACACAATACTATCCTAAAAGACAGAAATGGTGAAAAATGCAGTGGGTTAACTATTGTCCCAACATTAGCAGAATGAGCAAATCCTTAGCATATGATTCTACATTTTGTGTTTAGAAAGCATCAGTGCAACATCTGGAAAGAGGCTTGATCTTGACCAATCAACAAGACACATTTTTCCTGATAAATTTGTCATTATTGTCTGAGCTGGGCAGGAACAAGAATCCTCAATCGGGGATGAACACAGCAGAATGAGATTATTGCATGGGTGTATGCGCAGTGACTCATTGCAAAGCATTTCAGCAGCTGTGGAATAAAGATGGCCTCAATAAGCTCTCATATGCAGCACACAGGAAGCACTCTGAGGTGTTCATAAGAGTGGAATGCGCGATGGCTCCCACAACTTGCGGGCCAGCTGGCTGCAGTGCTGAAGGATGTACTCTGTGGGGACAACACCGAGGTGCATGGTCAGCAGCTCATAGCACTTCACCAGCTCATTCTGGTGACTCTTACTGTAGAAGCGCAGCAGCTTCCTGTAGGACAAAAGAGCTGCTAAAGTCATATTGCATGCCAAAAGCCTGCAATTCAACAGCAATGTGCTGTATAAGAAATTTATCACAAAAGTCAATTGCTAGCACTATAAATAACTAGCAAATAAAGAAATAGTTTAAATCAATATTAGTAAAATTATTTTTTCTAAAAACAGTTAACATATATATGCATATATATGTTAACTGTTTTTAGAAAAAATAATTTTACTAATATTGATTTAAACATATATATGCATATATATGTTAACTGTTTTTAGAAAAAATAATTTTACTAATATTGATTTAAACTATTTCTTTATTTGCTAGTTATTTATAGTGCTAGCAATTGACTTTTGTGATAAATTCCTTATACAGCACATTGCTGTTGAATTAACCAATCAGTCAGAATCAGAAGGTGTTTAATTTTCTGTAAAGGCTGTAAGGCAACTTGTTGGTTCATAATTAATATTCTCATAGCCTATTTGAAGGGACTTGACTAGTACACACATAAAAAAACATGTCATTTAACAAAGAAAAACATATTGACTATGTGGTGAAATGTTCCAAAAGGGGACATTTATTGAGTCTTGACAGTCACTAGTTGGTAGCAGTCAGTATGATTTTCTTTGCTTTTGCCTTTTTTGGTAACATAACAGGCATTTATATTATGTGTTGGCTAGTAAAAGTAAGGTTTGTCGTTCATTAATGAATTAAGATGAAGAGATAATTCTTGACAAATCGCTCAGGCATAAGAGGAATACTGGTCAATAGTCAGCTTTAGAGTGGCAACGTAAGTTATATAGGGACTCCGTGTCATGGTTGACTTTGCAACTCAGCCCGAACCCAACCTCCTAAGCAGGGATATGCAAAAATATTATTCAATTCACTGTGCTGTAATGTATATATAACCTGTTGTATATATTCTATAAGAAATTTTTCATTTCACTCCTAGACTGATATTTGCTAAATATGTTACCTGTAATAATCCCAAGCAAGCATTCCTATGGGAGCGGAGTCATCAGGTAGGTTAGGAATATCTACCACCTCTAGCTTGTAACCCTGCCAAGAATCAAGACACAAACGAACTTCATTTGAACAAAGATATCTTAGTTTCTTGTATTTGGATGCACTCATTAAAGTTTAGATGTGTTTGCACACCGTTTCACCTCTGCTGTACCTCAGACAAACCCTGAGGCTTAAAAATAACAATGATTTTTACACATACCGTTTCATTCTCAAACCACAAGAAGTAGCAGAAGTAGAAGTCTCCATCTCGTAGAGTCACAGTGGTATAGCCTTTCTGCAAACAATGCCTTGTTGTTGCAACAAGACTCCAAAGCTGTCAGAAAACAAACAGTGTAATGTTATGACAGTGGTTAATGTACAGGACACGGCAAAGGGTAAGAGTTCAGAATAAACACAGCCCCATACGTGCTTTATATATACAAATTACACAACAGAACAAGTGTGCGGTGCGATGGTATGTTTCATACAAACCTTGTTTTTAATAAAGTGTGCTATGGGGCCTTTTCCCAGCTCTGAAGCAGAGCCCTCGGTCACACTGAGCGATGGCGCAATCATTTGTCCTGCAGTGCGATCCACGTAAATAAAATGCACTAGACCCGGGAATTCCTCCAGGTAAGTGAGAACATGGTTAAAGTAAATACACCCAAATACAAGAAATGCATACTTATTTTCTAAGCAGTCTGCATTTACTCGTTTAATCACGTATCCAACTCTGTTCAATATAAGCACACTGGAATTAATAACAAGCTGACGGAATATAGGTTTAAGGGAACTCATTTGTATAATTATTGAATATTACAAATGGTGTTAGTAATATACCCAGAATATTGAGAATATCCAGTAATATATCCAAAATTAACATTGACATCATTATATATCTATTTTCTCACCACATCTGATAGCAGAGATGGCAACATTTCTAAAAAGGCATAGAGAAAACAACAGAACTCTATTGTATGTCAGTGGAATTTCTGCTCAGTTTATTTTTAATCAGATGTGTGACAAGCAACAGTAATCATTTAGCAAGGCATAATTCAGGGTGATTTTAACCTGACCAAACATACCACAGTCCCACCCCACTGCATTCTATTGCCTCACAAGACATGTCAAGTCTATTGCACTACAAGATCAAACTTCACCTAGACTGAAGTTATTGTAAGCTGAAAATAGCCTCAGGTAGAAGCATGTATCCCACACCCACTTCCCATTTCAGTGAATTTATTTATCTGATTGAATCTGTAAAGATTTACCTTTACACCCACAAATGTGGAAATATCTAAGTACCGACTGCACAGAAAACCTAACCGTAGACCTCAGCTTAACAAATACACTGTGATGTACTGTAATACTACACTGTATTAGAGTAAAGGACCACACAGTGCCACTGAAAGCAAGGATATGACACCATGGTTATATTTCTCTTACTCTTCACCAACAGAAAGTCCTTCCAGTCCATCAGTTTTTCTCTGAAACAGAGAGGGATGCATGCTGAAGCTCTGTATGAAATTATCCAATTTTTAAACATACTCATCAAACATACTGCATCATGTTCAGGGCCCGTGCTTGAAGTGTAGTGGCCAGACGCTGATTAGCACCCATACACACAGCTGCGAAACACTGCTGGTACACACCACACAGCTGAGTCCTAATGTTACGACATGTAGGCAACAACCTGCACAAACATAAGCCATAAAACACTGGGATTAAATCGTGCACTATTCAAGGGGAGAGAATTCAGGCATGCCAAAATTCCAACAATATAGTGGCTCATATGGATAATCCTACAGTCTAGAAGTGTTTCAGCTAAAAAAAAAAATTTATTTCAAAAAAAGAAATTAACATGACTGAATGACAACAACAGTTATCGATTAAAATTAATGTTAATATTAATTAATGTTAGATCATAGCTATGAAAATGAAGCGAATAAAGAAAAGATGAGACGACTGTTTCGAATTTGATGTAGGATAATACTTTTTTCTTTTTTTAATAAACCATATGATGTTTGCTACAGTAAGCCAAAGAGTGTAAATAAACCAATGTCTTAAGCTTATTAGTAGTCTTTGGTCTGATGAGCTGCCTATATCATTGACAAAAATACATGAGTGTATAATGTTCATGTTAGAAAACTAGCGTCATTATGCCAACTTTTTCAAATACTCTGTTCAGTCCACTAATATATAGATAGATTGTCTAGATGTGACTGATGTGAACTGTCACCCACCAACTGAAACCCCTGCTTAAGATTTACAAAAACAGTCTCTTACGCTTTTGTGATGCCGTGTCCAGCCCGGGTGAAAGCCTTGTTCTTGAACTCTGCCCAGGTGTTTTGAAGTTGAGTGGTCTAAACATACGAATAGTGAAACCAAATGAATGAAAGTTACACACTAAAAAGCAATTATAAACCTTACACAGATTAAATTCTAATGCACTTAATATATAATGAATTTACTATATATTTAATATATAGTATTAAATATTGAAAATCTTCTTATTGAAAATATATTTCACTAAATCCTAACCAGGATGTCCATGCTGGTCAGCATTCTGATGAACTTGTCCACCCTGTTACGGAGTTCCTGGATTGGGGGTTGACCACGCAAGGCCGCTGTCCCTTCTAAACCTTCACCCAGCCTCTTTTCGAGCTTAGCAAAAGCCTCCAGTAACACGTAAACAGACATGGCCACCTGGCTGTTAGGAATCTAGGGAAGCAAACAGAAACAGCCACAGTCTCTGATCAAATCCTCAGAAAATCCAAACATTAAAAATAAACTGAACATTTAAAGTCTCTGTGTTGAAAGATATCCTACAGATCCAAACAAAACAAGTTCCATTGCACATTGGAAAGCAATTGTTATACTGGAACCAGATTTTTCAGTGTATACAGCTGTCATGCAATATTTCTCAAGATTTGTTAAATCAGGAAAACACTGAAGTGTTAATGTAATATAGCATTCAGGCAGTAGTGCCACCTAGTGGCTCTCTGTCATATTATACTAGCAACTACTATATGAAACCAAAATGATCCTGCTTCACTGAACTATTTCAACTTCTTTGCTCTTCAAACTGTGCTTCACTACAGTAACAATTTGGATTAGAATATGACCAGTGTTCACACTGATTACATTAAAGAAAACTGGATATACAACAAGTGATCCTTAAAAAAAATGTTTAAATAATTCTATAGGGTTTTATATGTTATATAATCTATATGGCGAAAGCATGTGGACATCTTTTCATCAGTCTTACATTTGCCTGGTGAGAATATCCCATTCCAGATTTAGCTCCCCCTTTATAATACCCTCCACTCTTCTGGGAAGGATTTCTGCTAGATTTAGAGTGAAGCTGTGGGGATTTGTCTATTTAGCCACAACAGCATTAGTGAGGTTAGAAACTGATATCAGATGAGAAATCCTGGAATGCAGTCAGTGTTAAACTCATCCTAAATGCCTTCAATGGGGTTGAGGTCAAAGCTCTGTGCAGGCCACCTGAGCGCCACAACACAAAACTTTGACAAACTATGTCTTCATGGAGCTCGCTTTGTGCACAAAAACACTGTCATGCTTGGTTTTGGGCCAGGTTCCAGTAAAGGGAAATTGTAATTGAATACAAAGACATCCTTTACAACTGTGTGCTTCCACATTTGTAGCAGCAGTTTGGGAAAGAAACACATATGAGTGTGATGGCTAGGTGTCCACTTACTTTTGGCCATATATTATATGTCATATGCAGTATTTCATTTGTTCAAAAAAAGTCACAGTTAAACATAATAGTTTTCAGAACACAAATCAAACATGTCACCTTGGTCAGCAGCACTAGTGTAATTCCAGGCCACAGAGGTAAACAATACATGGAGTGGGGCATCATGGGAAAGAATCCCTCTTTATATGTTGCTTCCAGGAATACTCTGGTTGGAGTCATGGGGTCTGGCAATGGGAGCTGAAGAGTCTGTAGACTGTCTTCAGCCATCTAAAATTACATCGGCACTGTGAGAAATATTATTGATGCAGAAATATAAATGCAGATAAAGATATCTACTGTGTATGAGAAAAAGTGATGCCAGATTGATGGAGATTACTTACCTGAATATCAGGATCCACAAACTGGAAGACAGGAGCACCGTCATTACTCAGGTGACCTGTGTGGGTGGATTCAAAAGATTCAGCATACAGTGGATATAAAAAAATTATAAAGACAGAATTAACTACGACATAAATGTCTGCCTTGTTACATATCGTCGCTGTCGGGCGGAAACCTCGTATGTCCAAATTTTGTCCATTTCATATTTTTTCACATATCGATGCTATTGGTCAGTCCCCACGTGTGTCTGTTATTTTTACAAGTTATTAACCAATCTAAAGTCTTGAAAATAGCTTGAGCGCAAATCTCATAACTCCATTGGACACTTCAACTGTCCACCTCTTCCTCACTCCGCGGGAGAGCTTCGCGGCATATTTCTCCTCAAGAAGAGTCGCAACGAATCAACACGTCTTCTGAGGTAAATGTCTTCAAAACACTGGGCTCAAAGAAAAAAAATCTTGACCCCCCGCTAGTTCTGGTGCTCATCTGATGACAGGAATTTAGCGCAAGACAATCCACTGCAACGCGGACTAAACCCTGTGCATTGCAGATAAGGTACGCCGTTTTTTTAATTTCCTGAAAAATAACGGTTTTGGAGATACGAGGATTCCGCCCTCAGCGACGATATATAAACCAACATTCCAACAAACAGAAATCCAGAGGGGAAAAAAGAAATATCTAATTATTGGGAATATTAAAAAAAAAAGTCTGAACACCCATCCAAACTTATACTTTGTAGAAGCACCTTTTGCCTCAATGTCATGGAAACTATCCTATCCCTAACCCCTCATTTTTGGCTTTCTTGATTATATAAAAGGTAAACTCCTTCAGATTTTAAAAGCGATGTGTGTTTGAAAGAGTAAAATGTGGCTCACCTGAGTCTCGCTCAATGGGAGAAGGCTCTGGAGTATAGAAAATTTCAGGTGCTGATGTGCTGTCCACCTCCTAAACACACCACCAGGCACAAACAATATTCATTAATCTATTTTATACCACAGCAGGACTGAAGTTTCAGTTCTACTCGGTCAAAATGTTTCATTTTCTATAACAGTGTGAATGACAGTAATGTCAGCTGGGAGACAAATCCTATTTTTCTTAATAGACATTGTTACTATAATTACATCTAATTTACAAAGACTACTGTGATGCTGAATGGAATAAAAATAGATTTTTAGAATGTTCCCCAACATAACATCTAACTATAAATGGCTAGTGTGTGGTTCTTATAAAAACGTGCAATGGATAGGGTACAAAATAAATAATAGAAACAGTGTACATATTATATACATATATACATAGTAAGATAATATACTACGGATGACTATGAATAGTAGATAACGCACCTCAGACAGAGTTTCGTCAGGCTCAATGTTGCTGGGATAAAGATCTTGCACAATAGTGATCATTGCTAGCAGGTCGGAAGAACTAAGAGTGCTGGCATTACGACTGCACAAAAAAAAAAAAAAAAAACACATTACAAACCATGTGAAGACTCATTTCTGTGTGGGGTTTCACAAGTTGACCTCTGAGTTAATCACAGAATGGACAAACCATTTCTTAATCCTTCTGGTCTGTTCCCTACATTGTGTTCCTCATTCATGTATGCAATACAAATGTACGATTTATTTTATAATATCTATATGAACAAATATAGTATATATTTTTATATATTTATATATTTTTATAGTATATATTTGTATATATATTTATAATATCTATATGAACTAGGCACATGGGAAATTAAATTCCCCCTTTTTTAAAACTAAAAATTGTCTTGTTACAGATTTACAAGAACAAGCCATTTTTAAAAGTTTACGACATTTTATTAGCCTTAAACAAAACAAATTTCTACATAACTGTTACATTTTTCTTGTTTGAGTAAGCACATGCAATACCTTGAATAGAAAGCTAACAACTTGGTGTGCACAAGTATGAAGGCATGCAGCACCTCCTCTCCTGCTCTCTCTGCACTGCTGTTTATTTGCTGCATCAGTCGCCGCTCCAAAAACTCAATGCACTGCTCACACAGTGTGGGGTGGATTAACCTCTCAACCGCCTAATAAAAGCAAAGTTTATGCATAAACATTAAAACTGTTCTCTGTAATTGCAATTTGATAACACAGACAGACATTCTAAAATACATTAGAATAATATATATTTAAAGTATAAAGAGTTATATAGAAAATATTCAGAATAATATATATTATTATACCATTGTGTTAACATAATATAATATAGACTATTCATCTTATGACCTCAAACAGAAATTTCTTCAGTGTACAAAAGAACTGACGTTAATCCAATACTTTTGGAGGGGATAGTATACATTATAAAACTTACCTCAACTAGAAAACTTTGGTCCTGCTCTCGTAAGCGGCTGTATGTTTCAAGGAGTCTCTGCAGCTTTTTCCATACACGGTTTCTCTGCTCTGTGTCTGGCGGCCGCAATCTGAATATAAGTAAAATGAAAAAGAAAAAAAAAAAAATCAAAATGATAATAATGTGGTAATTAATGCCAAGTACCACAAGTTGTGAAAAAATGTTGCGGTGCCATTTCAAACTGGTTTGAAATAGTAAAGAACATCTAGCAACATGAATGAAGTTATTACTCTTTTCTGTAGAGGGAGCTGCTGAGGGTCACCATGCCAAACAGGATCTCTGTAAATTTCTTCAGTACAAAGATCTTTCTTTTTAGATCCTCATCAGTCTCCTCACCGTCCCCATTCACAGCAATATACAAACATTCTTCAAACTGTGAAAACAGCAAACATTCTATGTATATAGAAACTTAATGTGCTATTTTACACTTTATGACAAATTACACTTATACCATTTATATTTAAAATGAACTGCAGATCGATATATATCAGAGACTCAAACAATATTGGCAAAACACTGCTGGCGAATTAGACCAATGCTCTGGAACATTGCTTATTAATCTAAAGCCAGATGACTACATTCTGCAGTAGATTAGTGCTGTGAGATTTAGAGCAGCTTACCTGATGGAGTGCATAGATGTGACCATTTTCTGTGCTAAAAGAGGTGTAGCCGTCCCCCAGACGATCAAACATAGTACTACATGAGATGATGATTGGGGCAAACAGTGTGTTGATACTATCTGCAAAGGCGGGAGGCTGAAAAAATTCAATTCAATTGAAATGTATTTGTATAACGCTTTTTACAATTGACGTTGTCTCAAAGCAGCTTTACAGAACATAAACATAGAACCAAAGGTTATCATAAAGAATAATATAAAGATTAATAGAATATAAAAAAATTCAAAATTAATATTAGATATATTCAAATGTGTTTGTATGTATGCCCAATGAGCAAGTCTGAGGTGAAAATAGACTTGTAAATGTACTTGGCTACATGATAGGGCACGAATTTGTACTACACAATCTACTGTACAATATGATTTTATTTAAAAATAAAAGTTCTTACACGTCTGCTGTCATCATGAGAGGTTCCATATTGCTTCTTAATGTTCTGCTCAAACGCTTGATCAGTCCAGTAGAAAAGGACCTCAGCACTTTCTGTAGCAACCAGAAGGCACTTCATCTGAACGGAAATACAGTTGGTTTATCAGTTAGTCAACCAGGGCATCGTGTAATGAAGCCTGCTGGGAGGAAATAAGTCGTTTTTTTTCCTATTTATATTACTCTGAAGACCAGCGAAGACAGTATTTGTTCGTTTTAGGGGTAAAGAAAGAATTTTCCGAAAGGTTAATCATTTGAAATAAACTCACAGTTATCTCTAGCTGGTGACATTAGCTAACAATAACAACAATAATAACAACAACAACAAACACACTCACGCCTACTGTCTATCAGAGCAGCCGACACTCCACATAATTCCTTCGCTGAGACACAAAGACGAATTTAAAACTGAAATCCAAAAAGCAAGTCAAAGTAAGAGCTTGAAAAACGTTAGTAGACACACAACACGACGCTACAGAAGTCAGTTCACTTCCGTAAAGTAACGTTGTTGGGTCACGTGACGTTGCTGCACGCTACAAAATCTCCGCGCGTAGTGAAGAACCACAACAGTGATGAGAGTTCAGACTCTGCTTAGTGATTCGGATCATTAGAGTCACCGCTATGAACCGAATCATTGGGCTTAAGAACAGCTCAGTACAGAACTTTTTCTGTAAACTGGACATTTTATGATATTTGACCAATAACTTCAATAGCCAATAACTGACTGAAAATGTCCCATCTTTCTGTTTTATTTAAAAAAAAAAGTTACATAAATAATATTAGTATATAATATGTATATAAAAAAATAACTACATCCTCCGTATCATGCCTCATATAGACACAGTTGACCAATCACTATTCATGTTAACAAGCTGCAAGGATTTTTTTTACTTATTATTTATTTATTTATTTTTTTTTTTTTTACATAAATTTTCGTGTGTAAAAAGTTAACTGGCAGATTCTTGTAAGGAATCTCAATAAGCAGGACAATATATCAGAACAACGACATTGCTGACATCAGACAAAAAAAGAGTAAAAAAGAGTCGGATTAAAGAGCAAAGTTGTTGACCAGCTGCACATCACTACATCACAAGACTCTCATTAGTGAACAGAGAGAGGACATTGTTACGGTAGGAATAATATCAGGAGATCACCAGGCCTGGAAATCATGTGGCACAGCTTAGAAGCGCATGACACACACCCTGTACAACCACAGCGCCGCGCCGCGCGCTCACACTTGTGTTCACACACACACACTGACGCACGCACGCACGCATGCGCGCGCACACACACACACACATACACGCACGCACGCACACACGCACGCACACACGCACATACACACACACGCACGTGCATTCATTGAGAAAGTTTTTGAATTCCACATTTTATGCTTTCTTTACATTAAGAAAACAAAAATTCCCTACACATTTCACAAAGAAAATTGTCTAAATTCCTCATGGTTTATATTATATATAAATAAGCATGTCTTACTCTTTCTTTAAGACTGACTGAACATATGACATGTTTGGTATTTTAGGCCAGCATTTCTGGAAATTTAGATCACATACAGTATTACCTTTACTTTCATTCACAATTACACGCTATTGTAACATACTAACTCATGGCGCTCAAAATAATTTCAGTACCCATTTGTACCCAAATATATAGTCAACATATTCTAAAATTGTATACAGTACACTTGAAGTAAAATGGACTACATATAAGATGTTGGAATAAGTAACATTCTATAACTATTTACTTATGCAAAGTGAAAATCTGTATAATAAAAACTAGTCTGTTTCTGTATGTTCTAGTTTACTTTATGATTACACCCATAATCAAAAGAAAATCCATCATGAGTCAACTGTGAGACACCGGATAGTGAAATGTGCACCTTTCATTTACCAGGCTGGAAAATAAACACTGTTAATTTAAAGTGTCCGGATTAGACTAATGTCTCCACACTTCTTTGTTTTTTCATTCAAATGATTGTGTTTTACATGCAGGCACACTATGAAAAGAAAACATGATGAAAAAGGGTAATCAGAAATTTAGGATTGTGTTTATAATCGAGAAACCTAAGACGTCTCAGTGAAGCTGTAGTGTATCTTGCAGGGCTGTTTCTCTTTATACTGGTGCAGTTGTTGCATTTTGAATCGTCAGTTAGGTTTGGGGAGCATTTGTGGTCAGTGAGTGTAAAAATATTTGGTCAATTTTAATCTAAAAGTAGCTGAAAGTCTACTGACAGATTTTTATTGATCCACCGAAACCACAAGCGCAGATCAATTTAATCATCATAAAGCATGAATTTGTAGATTAAGTTAGCTCTAATCTGTCAGTGGTTTAATTTTCAAAGCCATACTGCAACACATAGAGCCATTTATCAATCTTTAGCCAAATCACTTTCTGTTTTCGACTTGAAATGAATTCTGTTTAGCAAAATATAGAATTTTCAGCAATAAATGTCAAGCAAAGAATAAGTAAATAATCCTAAAAAAAGTCTATAAAAAGGCAGGTCACAGATCTCTGTAAGTCTGCAGCCTGCGATCATTATTCTCCTAGCGCAATAAAAAAAACAGTATATACAGAGAATACAAAAATACAGTGACATAGTTGACTGATA